>NC_056745.1:1050254315-1050499315 GCF_019279795.1 Protopterus annectens | reverse complement strand
TTAGGCAATGCTCACTATTGGCCACCTTACAAACCCATGTAGCAAGTGGCTTTGTAATTGTGGATGTAGTCATGTTACTACACATCAGTTACAGCATGCTAGCTGCCTGTCTGGCACACATTATTATTGTTGACTGACCACAAGGAGCATGTTGATCATGGCTCACGCTACTACACCACATCCAGTTCTGCCGACCACAAAAGTGCACATAGCAGTCAATGCGTAGCACCGTCATGTGTTTTGCATGTGTGTGTGTGTGTGTGTGTGTGTGTGTGTGTGTGTGTGTGTGTGTGAAAATATATGCACCCACAGCTTGTAACACTTGCACAACACTTGCACAACATTGTTATGTCCTTGTACACATTGTGTCCTAGGGTGGAGACAATCACTGAACAACTACACACAACCATCAAGTACACGTATACTGTTATTAACAAGGGCTGTCTACACTTGCACTGCATGTTCCTGTGCAACACATAATCTGCATGCTGACACATGTGCAGTGATGTTTTTCCTTGTAATACTGTCACCCACCCTAAAACAGTATTGTGCATGTTTTGGATTGCAGGTGTGTCTGTGTTTGTATCTGCTGTACTGAGGAGTGTGCCTGTGTGCTTGTGTGCCTGTGTGCCTGTGTGCTTTTGTGCCTGTGCACCTGTGTGCCTGTATGCCTGTGTGCCTGTGTGCCTGTGCGCCTGTGGGCATGTGTGCATGTGTGCATGTGCACCTGTGTGCCTGTGTGCCTCTGTGCCTGTGTGCCTGTTCACCTGTGTGCCTGTGCTCCTATGTGCCTGTGTACCTGTGTGCCTGTGCGCCTGTGTGCCTGTGTGCCTGTGTGCCTGTGTGCATGTGTGCATGTGCACCTGTGTGCCTGTGTGCATGTGTGCATGTGTGCCTGTGTGCATGTGCGCCTGTGTGCCTGTATGCTGTGTGTATGTGTGCATTTGCGCCTGTGTGCTAATATCGTGTACACATTTGTAAACTGTGTTTCCTATCTTCCTCTCACAGGTTCTGATGTTGCTCTGGTGGAGTTCAGCAGGGAACCAGAAGCCACTGCTGGGGATAGTGATTATGATGATACATGTGTAATGGCACAGGGAGGTGTGACAGGGTGTGTCATTGGTCAGCCAATTGACACTACACAGCAGTCAACCCCATCAATGCGCACAGTCATCCTGCCTATACATCCATTGTCACCAATGTCCTTAGCTGAGGGACAGCATACAGTGGGCATTGACCAGGGTAGTGTGGTATCATTGGCACATGCATCCCCTCACAGCAGTCATGGCCAGATTCCTGACATGGTACCACACAGGCAGATGTCCAGGGGTTCTCGTGAGAGCATCTGTGGTCGTACTGCCCCTGTCAGATGTGCCCACAGAGGTCTTTCAACCTCAGCTATGTTCCGGGCTGTAATGCAGGCACAGGCACGTATGGAACAGTTCACCAGACAGGGTCTGAGGGAGCTTAGAGCACATCGCACCGCTATGAATGACACTATGCGTGATGTTGCGTCTGCCATCCATAACATCAGCGAGGTCATTGATAGACATTGGGGGGACACATTAGATCTCTTCCACAACATGTCCAGCAGCCCGGACTGTGCAGGACGGTTGAGGCGTCGACGTGGTTGTATGCCAGCAACATTATCAGCTGTCAGTCATCGCGGACGACAACAAACCCGCAGCCACTCCCATAGTGCCAGTACCAGCCCCAGCATTGCTGGGTCTATGCTGTCATTAGACCATTCGAGAAGACCACGTGCACATGGCTCTGGACAGTCCCAGCAGAGACATGTGTCCAGTCAACAACCCACTGCTTCTGATGACAGTACCCAGTCTGGCTTAGTACCTGATACTGTCCGTAGCACCCCTGCCAGGCACAGGTACCGTGTCCGTGGCCAGAGACAGTGATCTGTATGACCTGGCAGGTACAGTCTGTGGCTGTCCACAAACACCCATATATGGCAGCCATGTGGTGGAACTGTGTGCATGCATACACACACACATCATGCTAACACCTAGGGCTAACACATATACACACACATTGCAGCAACATTGCCCCATGTTGTACTGTTGTCCCTCACTAACACACACACACACACACACACACACACACACACACACACACACACACACACACACACATACATGTCAATTGGATGTGTCAATGGCAGACTCTGGCAAACCAAGTACACACCCTGTGCACATGATGAAACTGTGCCACCTCCTGCCATCTGTAACATTGATGCAGGAACAGGGTAGCATGGTGCTGGTGCACAGGGTGACTACATAGCACTGTAGTAATATTATCATGTTGTTAACAGTACAGTGTAATGATACTGTTGGGGGTATATTCGAGCATGCATGATGCATTACCTATGTTTGTCATTGCAGTTTTGTATACACCAGTGTTAATTCTCAAAGTGTACTGTCTGCACATGTGCCACATGGCTGTTGTGTGTACCTGTGCCTGCATGTGTTGGGGTGTAGACAGTACATGTGTGATGTCTGCAGCACTGAGTTGCAGGTGTACATTTGTGAACATGGTTAGCATGGAACATGACATGGTTTGACATTATGCTGTGAGTGATACGATTTCCAAATGTCAATGGTCTGCATTCTGGTAGTATAAACAGCTTACATAGCCTGACATTCAGTGGTCATGACATGGTGTCTCCTCAACTGAGACACAGATGTAGGAACCTGGTGTCAGTGATATCCCTGCAGTACTATACTATACCAGTAGCCATTCTTACTAAGCCACACACATCCCTGGGAACAATACTCTTTGGCATATAATAGTCTCACGTACATGCCAACACACTACGGATATGTCCATCCATGACTGCAAATATATACAGTGGCCTACAATGCATTCTACACATGACACACCTAACCACCACAAGCATATCATACGGACAGATGTTTTCCAAACCAAGCTGTATTGCTGTAACACAACTGTGGCATTGGCATGTAGTTAACAAAGTATTACAACAGTACCATGTAGGTGGTAGTACCCATCATGTACAACGGGTAATGGTGTGTACATGTGGACAAGTGTTATCTCATCTTTCCTGTGATATTCACATTTCCAAAGGTATACTGCAGTCCCTCGGTGTATCACCTAAGCAAGAAGGTGTCTGTATGCATATCGGCAACAGTTGCCATACACCTACACTGGGTGCCCATCACTCACAGACTTTGCTGTGTTTTAACATGTCTGACATATACTCCAGACATGAACCCTCACCCACATTAATCTATCAAAGCTTTCATGAGTGTGTGTCACATAGTTGGCCTAGGACACAGATCACTGCAGTAGCCTGCATTGTCACCAACATACATGTATGGCCTAAGGTCTGGTAAGCTGCAGCACATGCTGGCAAAGGTAACAATTGTGTTCATATGGGGCAGGCTTCACACATAGGAACTATTAAAGGTCACATGTACATATCTGTATGTGGCACACACATACCTGATGTGTGCATTGAAATTACTGTTATAATAATATGTCATACAATAATAAAAGCAAAACACACAACCCATTGACAAACTGTGTGACAAATGCACACATGGCATTTGTAGAATTCAAACCCCTACCTAAGTCTGTTTTGATACTTGAGAGAGACACATTAGTGCAGTGCGCTATTCGCATTACTGGATTATTTCCCTTCTCCTGCTGTATTTATAGGGTGCTGACATCATCAGTCTTTCCAAAGAGGAATGTACATCTTTTAGCGTGTTATCCCAGTCTTCAAAAAGGCCATTCCTTTCACAGAGAATTGCATACATACACCCCCCTGCCCAATGTACATCTTTTAGTGTGTTATCCCAGTCTTCAAAAAGGCCATTCCTTTCACAGAGAATTGCATACATACACACCCCCCTGCCCAGTGTACATCTTTTAGTGTATTATCCCAGTCTTTAAAAAGGCCATTCTTTTCCCAGAGAATTGCATACATACACACCCACAGCGTTTGCAGGATTTAAATCCCTACCTAACTATGCTATGACACTTGAGAGAGATGCATTAGTGCAGTGTGCTGTTCACATTACTGGATAATTTCCCTTCTCCTGCTGTATTTATAGGGTGCTGACATCATTAGTCTTTCTGAAGAGGAATGTACATCTTTTAGTGTGTTATCCCAGTCTTCAAACATGCCATTCCTTTCACAGAGAATTGCATACATACACACCCCCTGCCCCCCCCCCCCCACACACACACACCGAGCTTGCAGGATTCAAACCACTACCTAATTATGTTATGATACTTGAAAGAGACGCAATAGCGCAGCATGCTATTCACATTCTTGGATGATTTTCCTTCTCCTGCTGTATTTATAGGGTGCTGACATCATCAGTCTTTCCAAAGAAGAATATACATCTTTAACTATCCCTCAGTATGGGGGTTAACAATATCTGTGCATTAACAGACGCCTAGTTCAGGGTCACATATGCACATTGGCACTGCCAGGTTATGTTCTATAGCCTGCTTCATGACCACAGGACTTGTAACACACAACACAAGTAGGGGGTGTATCCATATACATCACAGATACACACACCTCTGGGTTGGCACCACTGCACTAAGCATGGCAGGCCATACATATACAACTACCATTGTGCAAAACTGCCTTTTGGTTTGGTGTGTAGTTCAGACCCCCCCCCTATACCCAGTAACCACACTTGGCTTTCCCGGGAACAGTGCAGGATATGCAGGTCTTCACACACACCATTATAGTTGTTGACTTCAAGTACACAAATATTGACTGGGGATACTACTCAGGCCCTCAACAACATCACCCTACAGCCACTACAATTTGTGAATCCATGTGCTATGGCACAACCAGTCACCACACCCACAAGGATGAATACATATTGGACCTGATCATCACCAACATGGGGACTGTATGTTCTACACCAGAGGTAGAACCGTCATTGTTAAGATCAGACCATAAACAACTTTCCCTGGACATCCATATCCTGTCCCCACCACCAGCCAAGGAAATCACTGTAAAGAATTTCTCAAAATCAGACTTTGCACTTGTGAAGACTGGGGTGGAATACTTCAAAGGCCCCGTGCAGGAGGATAATACAGCCCAATTTGCAGAATCCTTTACAAACGCATTGTATGAGCACCTGCAGGTATGCACTGATCATGCTATCCCTAATAAAACCATGACTCCTCCAAAACAGGAGATCTGTCTGGTTGACCCCAGCCATATATAAGCTGTACAACAGAAGGAGGAAGCTACTACATAACAGGGCAATATCCCACATACCCACATAGATCATAACCTCTCCTTTGCTAATCACATTGACAGAGTCATTGCAAAGACCTTTATATAGCCCTCCTTATCACATGGGTGTTTGCATGTAGATCATGGGAGGTCATTGTGGCCCTCTACTAGTCACTCATCAGGCCCATGTTTGACTAAAATGCCCCTTTTGGGGTGTACCTTACCCAACACCTGCAGCAACTACAGTGAACACAACAGTACCTCCCCAAGAGAATCATGGACTACTTACAGATGTCTTATGCAGCTCAACTAAAGGATCTCAAGCTCTACTCAGTTGCTTAACGCCTACTCAGAGGTGATCTATGCCTGACGTATGCAGCCATTTCAAACCCAGAAGTAATGGACATGCTCCACCTCATAACATCCAAGACCCTTAGAGCTACACACTCCAAGGACTTAAACCTCAGCACAAAAATAAATAGGACATGCTGCAGGGACAGATTCATTACCCAGAGACTCTCCTCACTCCGGACTTGACGCCCAATTAAAGTTAGACATAGCCCCTCGCCAACCCTCTTCCAGCGAAATACAGCTGCATGGATGGGAAATTGTAATTTCACATCTGGGATCTCCACTGTGTCCCTGCTTGGCAGAGGCACAGCAAACTAGCCTTAAAGGGTGCCTTCTGTGACCTACTTTACAGAGGCACAGTAGGCTACTCTACTGGGGAAGTGGACGCCAAATACACTCTGCCTAGGCTTATGAATTCCCTAGGGCAGACAGCCTAGTATTGACCTCTGCACCTATGTTTATGTTCGGGATGCACAATATTTATTGCTGCTACTATTTGCAGGTCTTTATTGCCGTAGCTTTCCCAGTTTCTATGAACAACTTGTGTATCTGCATAACATGTTTGATCATGACAGGGTTCCAGTATATTAATATATGTATCTGTTGTCATTTAACTGTGTGCACAGGGCAGCTTGCTGGATCATGGGAGGTTCCTGGATTAACACATACAACTGCCAGATATGTGTGACTGACTGCTATACTCAGACATGGCCTAAGTGTGTGAGCATGCCCAGTTCAAGCTTTCCATAGTTTGTTGCCTGACATATGTCTCATTTATCCAAGTGTGTGAGCATGCCCAGTGTGACCTTTCCATATGTTGTGATCTGGAGTCCACTACATTTCTGGTTGTGTGTGAACATGACCAATATTGACATTTATACTGTGTGTGTTGGAAGTTATGTTGTGTTCTTACTGCTAGACTCCTTTGTGTCGTAACTCAACAGGGATTATGCTGAGCCTGTAGGGTTTCCATGTGATAGTTTTCAAAGACTTGGCAACATTCTCTTATACTGGCTGAATACTGCAATACTGTCATGGTGTAGTGGGGCAGTACTTTCACTATGGTGCACAGTATCATGGGTTTGAGTCCCATCACTGCTTTCAATGTTCATACTTAGCAGACCAGACTGGTTAAGGGCCAGTTGGGCAGCTATGAGCACGTTGCATTTTGTTCAGCTATGGCCTACTTAAAACAGGCTTGTCTGACATTGCTGTGTATTCACCAACTTGGGTGGACATTGCCAAACATTACTCCACACTGACCACAGTTGTACTAGTTGGTGTGTGTGATTCTGTTCATAGGTTCATACTAGGCTATCTGCCCTAGGGCATTTATAATCCTAGCCAGAGTGTGTTTGGCTTTCAACACACATTTTAAGTGGAGTTTGCCATGACATTTTTCAAGGTTAGTATACTGTGCCTCTGTCTAACAGTGACATAGAAGTGATACCCAGGGTAAACCTACAATCTCCCATCCACTCATCAAGATTCCTCTTGAAGAGAGTAAGTGAGGGACTCTGGCTAACCTGGAGTGGGGGTTTAATCAAGAGTGGGGGGAGCCTTTGGGTTATGAATCTGTCACTCCAGCATGTCCTATTTATTTCAGTCCTGAGGTTCAGGTCTCTTGAGCGCATAGCTTGTTGGGATTCTGAGTTTCTGAGGTGCAGCATGTCCATTTATTCCAGGTTGGACATGGCTTTATACATCAGACACAGATTGCCTCTGGGCAGGCGGTATGCCACTGAGTGGAGCTGCAGTTTCTTTATTCGGGCAGTGAATGGCATGTGTTTGAGCCCTTTGATCCTCCTGGTGAGGTACTTTTGTGGTCTTTCCAGCTGCTGCAGGTGTCTGATAAGGTACATCCCACAAGGGGCATTGTACTCAATTATGGGCCTGATGAGGGATGAGTTAAGAGGCACGATGACTTCCCCTGATGTAGATGTGAATACCTTCATGTTTAGGTGGGCTATATGAAATGTTTTTCTAAACACTTTGGCCACGTGGTTATCGAATGAGAGATTGCTATCAGCTTGGGTCCCCAGGTCCCTTATCACTTCTTCCATACTTAATGGGTTACCACCTATGTGGTAATTTGTGGGCACTTAGTTTTTGACAAAGGGAAGGACTATACACTGTTTTGCGTTTAGCTTGAAGACATGGCTCTGGCACCAGTTGTCTGTTTCTATGAGGCCCTTTTGTAGGATGCTTGTGTCAGCTGGAGGGTCAATTATGGCACCCAGTTTGCAGTCATCTGCAAACTTGTTCACCAACAGTCCTTCTGTGTTGGCCTGTACCTTTGAGAAATATATACCAAACAAGGGAGGTCCCAGGACTGAGCCTTGTGGGATGCCACTTGTAGCTGGTTTGGGGTCTGACATGGTTCCAGCATTTCTGACCATGTGGGTTCTGTCCTTGATCCAGTTTGCAACCCATCTAGTGACATAGGGGTTTATATTGAAGCTGGTGATCTTATCTATGATGACCAATTTGGGTACTGTATGCGAGGTCCAGGTAGGCTGTGTGGACCACCTTCCCCTCGTTAATGGCCTTGGTGACTGTTTCAAATGACTCAACCAGGTTTAAGAGGCAGGATCTGCCCTTAACAAAGCCAAACTGGGTAGGATCCAGTGTCTGCAGGTCCCCAATATGTTTATTTTTGAGCTCCATGATGATCTTTCCATAGCTTTGCAGACCAAGCTAGTCAGGCTTCTGGGGAAATAGTTTGCAGTATCCATTGAGGCACCACCTTTGTGGAGAGGGACCACTGTTGCTGTACACTGCTCTTTGGGTACATATCCTGTGGTAAGGCTGAGATTGAACAGTGGTTTTATGTTTGTGTTCAATTCTTCTTGGGGTTCATGTTGGACACAGCCCAGGACACCGTCTGGTCCCATTGATGCTGTATGTTTTGCTTTGGAGAGTCTGGCTGTTACCTGAGCATCTGCGATGACAGGGTGCGAGCACTCTGCTGGGATAGATATTTGCCCTTTTGGTGGGGAGGGGGGGAGAAGTTTGCACTGAACCTGTCAGCTCAGATGTTGGCAATGTCTGTGGGATGGTGTATTGTTTGTCATTTTGGGCTACTTCTGAGCATATCTGGGGATTCCCACACAGGGTCCTACCATAAGTAAAGAATGCCTTGTGATTATCCTTGGTGTCCTATACAATTTGTATCTCAAAGATGGCCTTAGACGATCTTATGTGTGGCCGTAGTTTTTCAATAATACTGATCAGAGATGCCTTCCCTTTTTGGGATTTTGATCTATCATATAGTAGCTTCCTCCTTGTGTTGTATGGTTTGTTTATGGCTGGGGTCCACCATACAGGATGCCTGGCTTTGGAGGATTGGGTCTTGGTTTTATTTGGGATTGCATGATCCATGCATTCCTGAAGGTGTTCATAGAATGCGTTTATAAAGGGTTATGAGGTCTGGGCCATATTTTCCACAGGCATAGGGGCTGTGAAGGATTCCACCTCAGTTTTGAGGAGTGTGACATTTGCTTTAGTGAATAATTTTTACTGTGTTTTTCTGGCCATGGGATGGGATCGGGATGCGAATATCCAGTGAGATTACTCTCTGGTCTGATCTTACCAGTGAGGGGTACACTTCTGGTCTTGGGCATAGAGTCCCCATGTTGGTGATGATCAGGTCCTGTATGTTTTCCCCCTGTTGTGGGAGTGGTAGCAAGTTGTTCCATAGCATTTTGGTTTATCAATTCTGGGAACCTTTGGGCTGGGGTGTTGGAGCTAGGGTAATGCTCCCAGTCTATGTTTGGGTAGTTGAAGTCGCCCAATATAATGCTGTTTGGGGAGGCCTTCATATTTTCATGTGTTCTCCAGTTTGCCAAGTGTGGTTCCTGGGTTTAGGAGGGTGGTCTGTAGCAGGCTATGAACTGGAATGTGGTTTTAGCCACTGTTAGTTGCACATGGATAGTCTCCGATGCTTCATGCTGTGCCACCAACCTGGGGGCGTGGGTATCTTTGAAAAATATTGATACTCACCCTCCTTTTGTAGTTTGTTCCATGTTTTGCAGCTGTAAAGCATGGTATGAGGTGTAACCTGTTAATGCTAGGGTGCTCTTCAGAGCCTTGAACCAGGTTTCTGTTACTGCACAGATATCAACATTCTCCATGCTGAGGAGAGTTTGGAGTGCATGCATCTTGCAGTTTAGACTTCTGGCATTGAGTAACATTACTTATAGTCTCTTATCCCTTGTGATACCTATGGAGGTGGGTTTGTGTTTTGAGCCTTACCTATAAATGGCACTATGGGGGTGACAAGAGCCTTTGGCAATATCCAAAAGGCCACAGGTGATAGGTGAAATCCAACCCTAGCGAAGCATCATGTCTTGTCGAGTATGTCATCCCAGGCTGACAGGCATTGTATCCCCTTTCACTGACACCAATACTTAAGCCAGTTGTTGTAAATGATCATCTTGTCTTCATATTGTGGCCTCATGTTTGGTGAGGGTAGGATGATACTCAAGGTCATCAAGTTTGCATATACTACATGGTGGTAAATGCTGTTTAGCACTACCTTACATTGCTTAACACATGGCAATCATGCCTCAGGTGATACTGCAGGGCTGCCTATGTCAGATGCACATACTGCACTCCCTAAACATGTTTGGAAACAGGTAGTGTCAAGTTAGGCATCCCTTTTACTATATGTGCGAGTCAGAGAGAGGTATAATTTCTAGGGTTCCTACTGATCCAGTGTATGTGCTATGCGTTGCCTCTTTGCCAAGGCAAGGGCATACTGGGCATGCCTCCTTCTGCCTACTCGGGCAGGCTCAGGTTGTTCCTCCTCCGAGTCATGCTCTGCCTGTGATGGCCTTGGCACTGGTGGGGGGCTGTTTGGCCCAGGCCTATGCTGATCCTGCTGCAGCTGTTTTCACAGAATCATATTATGTAGCATAGCACATACCATGACAATTTCGGTACATGTAGTTGGTGAGTATTGCAAGGCTCCACCAGATGTGTCCAGGCACCGGAACTGTGACTTGAGCAACCCAAACACATGCTCGATTACATTTCATGTTTGTGCGTGTGCCTCATTATGGCATTTCTGTTCTGGTGTGTGTGCATTTCTGATGGGTGTCATCAGCCACAGCTCCAGTGCATAGCCAGCATCCCCCACTAAGTGACCATGTGGGATGTCCCCATTGGCAAATGTCTGGTACAGCTGCATCAGATGCCAGATATGGGAATCATGGTAGCTTCCAGAGCAGCCAGCACACACATTCAATATTATGCCCTGGGCATCACACACGACCTGGCAGTTGATTGAGGGGAAGCCCTTGCTGTTAATGTATGCCCTACCCCGCTCACCGGCTGGTGCTTTGATGCATATATGCGTGCATTCTATTACACCCACTACCTCAGGGTATTCTGCTATTTGCTGGATGGGAATTGGGGAAATATACATGATCACCGACATGTGCTGACATGGCATCCAGGAACTGGTGCAGTACCCTGGATGCTGATGCCTGTGATATCCCCATCATATCACCAGTTGGTCTCTGAAAGGTACCTGTTGCTAGTATTCTTAGGCCAACACATACCTTGGTTTCCACTGGGATGGGTTCCCCTCTGTTGGTTCTGTGTGTGAGGTGTGGCCTGCACAGCTCAACTATTTGCTGCAGGAGGTCTCTGTCCACTCTATAGCGCTCCACTATCTCCAGCTCATGTAACCCCTGGTAGGTGACCCTGGGCCTGTACACTCTTCTCCGTCTCCTCACTGTGGGTTGTGCGGCAGCATTTGCAATGTCACCACCCTCAGCATGTTGCATATGTCACCTTATAACATCAATGGCAGCCCCCAGCATTTTTTGTCAGAGTGTAGCTTTTTCAGTTTTCACTTCTTGTAGCTTACTCCAGTGTTGCAGTGTCTCTTGAGAGAAACAAACTGCACTGTTGTTTGCAGAGTTTTAAGTGCTGGGCTGGGCTAGTGTTCTGCCTGTGTAATTGCCTGATTCTGATTGTTTGCACCTGCTAGTTCTACTAGTATTCCCTGGTAGCTTCCTACTATTTGTTGTGCATCCTTTTTCCTTTCTGTTTCCTTGGGGGAGCGACGCGCATACAAATGGAAACACACTCACAGCAGCTCACACACACGCACACATACTTAGACGGTCTAAAACTTGCTTATTTGGGTTAAAACGCGTGCACACCAGCGCAAACATGCTTACAGGTCTTCCAAAAGCCTTATACATGCTTACTCCAGCTTAAACGCGTGCACTCATGCTTCCACGCGTGCACTCTGTCTTACTCCAGTTTGCAGGCGCGCGCACACACGCATACCCGCTCAGCAAGAAACTTTGATGTTATCCACAGTATATCCATTTCTTGGCTTTCCCTGGCCTACCTGTTGAGACACCTCTTTCCATGATGTCTAACTGACAGCTAATACATTCCACTGTGCTCCAATGAGCTGCACTACTTTCATACATACTCCCCTTGTGATGTCACCTATCTCCTACTCTGTTTCTCCCCATATCCTACTCCTACACTCCATTGACTGTGCTCATTTGCTATGTAAAAGTGTAATTCACTATTCTAACACTCATTTACATAGGATTGCCTACTAAGGCTTGGTTACATGTCTTAGACTGGGCTTCTCCCCTTAGCAACCCCTACTCGGTGGCCATGTTGTCTTCAGCCTGCTATTCACTTACATTGTCATTTAACAATTTTCATAAATTCCACATTTGTGGCTTTTATTGTCTTATTTTATGATTTATAAAAAAACCCAAAGAGAAGTAAAAAGAAAAAGAAGACTCCAAGAAGCCCCATAAGAGGTCTCTGGATCCTTACCTGTCTTCATAATCAGATTGAAAGATACCAAGGCTATTGGAGCCGAAAGTCTCTCAGTACCATACAGCTCCAACGTAGCCCTGGTTCTCACTGTAACCAGTCAGCCCTAGACTTCACTTTCCTATTCTTCAGGAGAAACACTACTTTATACCATCATCTGTGGCATAATTCACCTGGTCTTTCTGAAGTTTGGCTGAATAGGATATCAAAACAATAATTAGAAAATTTCTCAGGATGGAGATACAGCTTGGAGTTCTCTCTCTACCATTCTCTGGGGACGTATTGAGTCCTGGTCCATCTAATCCTCTTTCATGCTCTTTTCTAGTACTGATTCACTCATCAGCACCAGCAGCTTCAGGCTCAATCTGCCCTGTAGATCCTTTGTCGGAGCAGATAGTTCAGGTAACTTCAATACCAATCAGTTCCCTTTTTCTTTCAGGTTTTATGTGTTCAGATCTGGAAGAGTCTTGGAGGTGAAGCTTTGGTGTCGAGGCTCAGGGGAAGGGTTTAACCCAAAAAATTGTCAGAGCCATCTCTTCCCCTCAAGGCTTTGCCACTAGCTAGCTTGGTGCCAAGATCAAGTCTCGGAGTTGAGACCCATCTGTTCTTAGGTTTACATTCTGTCTGAGGTCAGGAGGGAGCCTATGGAACCAGTGGCTTCTTTGGCTTTCAAGGCTCCATTAGATACTGTTGATGCCCACTGAAAAGGTGCTTTCTTCAAGGTTGTTGCCATCTGAACTCTAGCTTGGAACAGCTTTTATTTCTCATAATCTTGTCAGTGGAAGCAGCTAGACTGTTTATCTGAGTCTGTCACAGAAGACATGGATTTGGATGAAGGTGAAGGAACCTAAGATTCCCCCTCTGAGGACATCACATTTGGTGTGATTCTGGAATTGATGAAACAGAGAGAGGGATGGTCCACTGTTAGCTTGGCATGATGAGTTTGTGTTCCAGGAAGACTTTAGGTCTGGCTCATGTTCTCCTGGTCATACCCCCCCCCCGATCCACACATTGATCTGATGCCTGAATGGGCATGGAAGGACCCTGATGTGGTGGATCATATACAGGAGAAGACATGTTTTAATCTACTCTTTTAGCATATGCAGCTAATTGTGAAGAAACATCTCTCACGTCTAGCTTTGTGAGGGGCTGAAAGTCTGTAAGTGTGTTCACCACTGCTGCTTGGTAGGGTATAGCACCTGCTAACCATAAGGTAGCAGGAGCAACTGATACTGGGGTCATCAAAGATGGTAGGAGGCTGAGGGAACTTGTTGGTGCAGAACATTTGGAGTCAAAGAATTGTTTAGATATGAGGTGAGCCACGGGTAATACAGGGGACAGGAGAGGTGTGGTAGTGTTACTATTATGTATAAAATATACTTTATGCCTTGGGGTTGCTGTAAGGAGGTGGGAATTTTGGCATTTCAGTGGAGGTTGCTCAAAATTTGAGGGGAATACTCTTCACTCTTCTGTTAAGGTGTTAAGGAAATAGAGGATGTGGAGGATGGGTCTGGAATAGGGAATGTGGAATACTGAACAAACATTTTAACAATCTCTTTAGGAGACTGAGGATTATGTATAGGTGAGGTTGGAAAAGTTGTCTGTGGATTTAATACAGGAAATGACATTGTACAGGGGAAAAAATGTTAAAATTAGGATGTGGTGGGTATAAAGTAGTCAGTACATATTGCTCCAAGGGTAGAAAGAAAATAAGAGCTGTAAATGCCCCTTACAAACAGGCAGATTGGTTAATAAATGCAGAGAAATGAGTGAGAAGGGTGATGGAAGTTTATTAGATATAAGCTAAAAGAATGGGATAGTTTTCTGTCTGTTTTACAGTCCAAACAGTGATGAATGGCTTAAAAATTCTCAACTGTCCTAAATTTTGCAAAATATCCAGATTTTTGCTTTATATTTCCACTCTGTTCCTTGTAATTTTTTTTGGCAAATCATTGAAGATTGTAGTCTCTAATAATGACATACATTTGAGTCTCAGAGCTCATATCCTTCAGAAAATGTTTGTTAATGCAAAATCTTTCATTCTTGCAACTTTCTAAGTTTGTAAGAATAATTATTAAACCTTACACCATTTTGGGCCTTTATCCCTCCAATTATTTTTGGCCTTGTTTCTGATTCTTGTTCTAAGAGGTTGAGAGGTATGGTGGTAGTTCATTACAAATTTCCTTAAATTTTCAGAGGATGTGGTATTAACAAGCCCTTACAAGCCTAGCCACATTTATCTCGAGTTGCCACAATTGTCAGTGGAGTGAAGTTTGCAGTGGTAAGGGTCTATGGCAGTTAATACCAACTTCCTCTGTCCAAGGGACATAGGCACCACCCCAGGAGTGAATTTGCAGTCACCCATCCATTGATCTTGGTTGTGTTTGAAGAGGGTCGGGGGAGGGGGCTCTGTTTTATATGGGTTGGAAGCTTGTTCCAGAGAGGTGTCATTCTCTGGGAGATGTATTTATCTCTCCAGCATGACTTGCTCATGTCAAATCCTTGGAACAAGTGATCCTCATGCAGTTTGATTTATGAATGTGTAGCATTTATATCAGGGCATGGTCAGACATTGCTCTGTAAGCTAGGCACAGGTAACGCCTTAGCAACCTGTAGGAGACAGAATGCAGTCACAGGGTTTTCAGTCTTTCTGTGTAAGATGTGTTTGGTGTACCCTATCATTTCTGGGTGAGAAACCTCTGTGGGCTCTCCAACTGTAGCAGGTGTCTATTGAGATACATGCAAAAGGGAGCATTGTACTCAATTATTTTTCTGATGAAGGCCAAGTATAATTGAATTATAACATCCTTAGATCTAGATGTGATGCCTTTACCTATAAGATGTGCCAAATAAAAGAATTTCCTTACTACTGTGGATACATGGTTGTCACAGTTTAGATTATTTCAAACTGAGTACCCAATTCTGGTGCCACTGAGTCTGCACTTGGGGGCTGCTGTCTGTAATGTAATTAGCAGGGATGTCAGCTTTACCAAAGGTAATAATAACAATAATAATGCATTTTTTTGCATTTAACTATAATCCTTGGCTTTAGCACCAATCATTCGTCTGCGTTAACCCTGTCTGCAGTATATTAACATCAATGGAGGAGTCAATGATTGCTCACAATTTGCAATTGTCAGTGAACTTGGTCAACCACAGGCCGCTGAAGTTTGCCTGTACTTCTGAGAAATAAATTCCAAACAGTAAGGGGTCCAGCAATGGTGACTGGTCTTCTGCTAGTGGTGAAGTCACCCACTTTGCCAGTATGTGTCCTGTCAGTGAGCCAGTTTGCTATCCATCTGGTAATGTAGGGGTTAATTCTCAATTGGGTGAGTTTCTCTATAATACCTGAGTGGTGGATGTTGTTGAATACCTTGACTAGGTCAAGACAGGTGGTATGCAAAGTCTTTTCCTCGTCAAGGGCCTTTGTGACTTTCTCCAAGAAGTCAACCATGTTTAACAGGAATGATTTACTTTTAAAGAATCCAAACTGGGTCGGGTCCATAGTCTGGAGATTACCTATATCCTTAGTAATAAGGTCCATAATGATTCTTTCCATGGCCTTGCAGTTGAGACTAGTCACGTTTATGGGCCCATCATTTCCAGGGTCGGTTTATGGCCCCCTTTGTGAAGAGAGATTACTGTTACTGTCATCCATTCCGCCAGAACATAGCCAGTTCGCAGGCTGTGTTTAAACAGGGATCCGCTTGAGTCTGCTAGGTCATGTTTATATTATTGTCTGATCTCACTGATGCTGTGTTTTTGGCCTTGAAAAGCACTGAGATGACCTGCTCTCTTGAGATAACAGGCTGATAAAATAGTGGCAGACATACTTTGATGGATGACTGGAGGGGACGTGGGGGGGGATTGATGTTTGCTCCAAATCTGTCAGCTAGCAGGTTGGCTATTATGTCTGTTGTGAGATGAGTTTTGCTTTTTTATAGCCTAGGCCTCTTCAGGCCAGTCTAATTGATTTTTTGTTTGATAGTCATGTCTGGGAGGTGGGAGTATTTGATTATACAGTGATAGTTGTTCAGTGCATAAGCTGACAGATGAAACAGCAGTGGTCATTTATCCTTTTTGACTGAAGACAGACTTTTTAATTGACTTTTTTGCAAGAGAACCTCAGAGAAATTATTGATTACAGGGTATGGCAGCATAGGTGAAGGATAACAATAGATTCTTGCAGGAAGGGAAACAAAAAGTATATTAATGCATAGTTGGAAGTTAGATTAGAGATGATGTATGCTGGCGAGAAAGAAGTAGGCTAAAAAGAGGGACAAACAAGCTGTCTATGACCTGAAATAGAAATGTTGCAGGTATCAGCAGTGAGTGTGGAATTATGAGGGCTTTGGGCAAGAAGCAGTGGAGGGAAGGGCAATTACAGGAGAAACTATGTTAGGCAGCTCAAGCTAGAATATTGGCTGAGATAGCGTGGAGGATTTTTTTTTTTTTGCAGGTGATAAGGAAAGTAGATGCTATTTTTTTACATGTAAGATAAAGAACAGTAGGGAGCCTGGCAAATTACAGTTTTTGAAAGACAAACTTTGAGGGAAATCATTGAGATTCTGTTATCATAAATTTGTGCAAGATTTTATTTGCCCCATTTAGTAAACCACAGGGGAGAATGAGTGTTGGGTAAGTCAAGAGGTGGACATTTGTAATGTAGGAATGTTTTAGGAGGATGATCAAAGAGAAGTGATGAGTAGAAGTTTTTTATTGTGTGAGGTTTTTGAAGCCATATGTTATGTAAAAGGAGAAATCAAAAGTGTTATGAGCATTCTGTGAATTCCTATAGTATGGTAGACAATCATCACCTTTGTGGTGAGAAATGCCTTTGTAGTTCTTACAAGGGACAACAAAGTAAAGATGAACAGGTGATTATAGACTAATATCTTTGATTAACATAGATGTCAAGAATTATGCTAGGGTCTTACTCATAAGGTGAAAAGCAATAATGCCTCTTTTAAATAGCAAAGAACAGGTGAGGGTTACTAAAAGGTGTTATGTTTGAAGACTTCTAGATACTTCTTCTAACTTTTTTGGAGATGGTTAATACCAAGAACCCTGAAAAAGCAGATGTAGTCCTGTTTAAAACTGAAAACTTTCAACATGATTAGCTGGAACATTTAGTCTGGTCCTAAAGGACATTGGTTTGGAAGGGTTGTTTATTCAGGGATCATGGGCCCCATATAGTGTTCTTACTTTGTGGATTATGATAAATAGTGGTATGTCTCAATCTGAAAATATTGGGAGGAGCATCAGACAAGACTGCCAATTTTCTCCACTTTTAATCCTGTCAGTGATTACAATCCAGGCTCAAAGGATTCGAATTGGCCTCAGGGAGACTGGGAAAATGAAGGATCTAGTGGTACTGGAGACTCAACCTTTTATGTGGATGGTTACATCTTTTTGCTTTGGGACATGGAGTCAAGTTTGACAAAGAAGTTGAGGAGTTTGGCTGCTTTGATGAACGATCTGTTCTTGAATAAAAAACGGTCACTTTTTTTCTAGCGGGATGGTCTGGGATAGCATCTTTGTAGATTTGCCTGTTATTAAAGATGGATGTACTAAATATCTAGGATTAAGAGACTCTCCTGTGAGGAGAGATATATTACTTAAGAATTAGGAAGAATTAAAGGATAACATTTGAAATTTTTTGGCCAAACTGGCCCACAGACTTAGGATAAGTGTAGAAGTGATAAAAAATGAAGGTGATGATTCACATTTTGTACACAGTCAGGCTTGCTGCTAAAGAGCTGATTGGCAATAAAACAAAGAGTGGGATAGAGCTTGCATTTGAAAAATTTGTGCAGAGAGGGGAGAAGTGCCATTTTTGGGAGGCACTTAGTACACAAAGTAGAGATTTGAAATGCAACTTATCAGTATGTATGTGGTAGCTATCAACTTAAAAAAAGCCTGTAAAGAGTGGCAGAAAAGATTGCACCCTAAGAGGTATATTGGAGTAGGGAGCATGTGGTAAAGTAGTGGTCAAAATGGCATTGATAGTAAAATAGAACAAAACCAACTACTGCAGTTAAGAGCATTCATTTAGTATTAGAAACAGGTAAGTTCTTTCCAGTATAATATGCTTCTTCAGATCTAAAAGCAAATATTTTAAGGTTACATAACTATTCAACCCTGGTAACTTATCTGATTGTAAAGCTTTTATCCAACTCATTTCCACAAGTTTAGTGGTAATCACAATGTCCCCACCACAAATATTCACAAATAAATTCTGCAGGACCATTTAAAATGACATTGATAGCAAGTATGATAAGGAAGCAGGAAAAGAGTACGAGGGGTTTAACAAACCTTGTGACCTGATGAAGCATGTACCTGAGAAGAAACTGGGAAGGGCTTTATATGAAGGTAAGTGAAGAAGGAAGCAGTGGGTTATAAGAACGAGAAAGCATCTAGTAGCAATGGAAGGAGTTGTACAGACGTGGAAGTCCTTCTTTGAAATGTAAAAGGGGTCTAAAACTCCTGTGGGTGTCATAACTAAACTGTTTTGGTTTAGCTGCAGATCTTGGCAGTCAACTTCTGAAAGGTGAAAATAGTACAGAAAACCATTGGCAGAGATAGTGACATTTTTATAGTGGACAGAAGGAGAAAGGGTTCACTAATACAGGAAGCAATATTTATGATGATCTCAGAGTGAGGAGGAAGTGGATGCCTTGAGTGGCTTCACTAGAGATGGCCATTGGAGTGGGAGGGGTAGAAATCAGAAGGGAGGTCAGATGAGGTGTGGGATATTAAGCAGATGAGGAGGACTGGAGCAGTAGGGAATAGTTTTTTTTTTTGAACATTTGGCACATGTGGCATTTATAAACTAAGAAGTTGAAAGAATAGGGCTAGATGAGGTTGGTAGAGTACTGGCCATGTAAACAGAATGATGTGGAGAAATGTCATATGTGGTGGACATGTCCAGATGTTTTGGGGCATTGGCATGATTTTACCTCCAGGGTATCACAGGTGTACGTCAAACAGCTCATATAAGATCAGGTCATATAAGATTATTTTTGAGAGCTGGCAGTGTAACGGAAGTAAAGAAATTTCATTTGTAGGCGTCTGGGTGGAGAGTATTATAGCATCGAGAGTTAAGGAATGCAAGAATGTTTTGCAGAATTATTGTGTATGTAAAAGGGTGAGAAGCAGCAAATGTGTTTAAAGAAATGACAGGACAGCAGGTATGGGTGGGGGGGGGTGCAGTGTATTTCATTATATGCTCATTACATTGATGCTTAATTAGGAGGATTGTTTTTTTTTGAAATGCTGTTTCATTGCAGGATGCCAGCATTTGTTTTGTAAGATTGCTACAAAGAGGGGAGTGGGATTTTACCTCTTCCCCACTGTTTTGTGATGTTGGAGTTGCTATATATAATTAATGGGGGTGTAAGGGTGCAGCCCACTCCCTCACATGGGGAGTGCAGGAAGGCTTATCCACCCCCACATAAAACATTATTTCATTTGTTTGAATCACTGAGTTTTGACCATTTATGGTCAATGTAGTGTTTGCCAATTGAGTTAGTCAGGGATGCAATGAAATATAAAGGGTCTATATTAAAAGACCGAAGAGGTGTTTCAGCGAACACCTCTTGGTCGACATGTAATGAGCAAACAAACTAAAGCACGAATGCTCAAAACAGCAGTTTCTTTCCCTGGGAAAGAAACCACTAGCACAAACACACACACACACACACACACACACACACACACACACACACACACACACACACACACACACACACACACACACACACCCTTAAAACATAATGTGGGGGCTGTGCCCCCCAAACCCCCCTAACTAAATATACCAACTCCAAGATCGCAATACATTGAGGAAAGGGGGCAAACTCATGGGGATGGCATTCACGCTTTAGTGCATTCGCTCATTAACGTGTTGACCAAGAGATGTTTGCTGAAACACCTCTTTGTTCTTTTAATATAGACCCAAATATAAATAGGTGCAAGGTAGTGTGGCAGAAGCAAGACATATGTTTATCTACATCTAGGACTATGCAACCATTCTTTAAGAGTAGGATTGTGATTAGTAGAGGGCGTTCTGGATGAGGGAGGAATATAGTCTCAGAAGTATACTGAGGCAGAAATAAACAAACTGGTCACATAACTACATGTAAGGCCCATGAACTGTATAAAGATTTAGTGCTTTTATAGTCCTTATTGTAGACTTCATAAGAATCTTCTGCATCACTACAAATCCACAATAAATAAATCAAGAGCTGACCACATGAACAAAAAGTCACATGATTAAATTACAAGTGAAAACATGCACCATTAAAAATGTTTGTAGAAGACTTAATAACTGTGGATAGTATACTTAATTACATTATATACTTACAGTGTTAAACATCGACATTTATAATTTGGCTGAACACATCTTAAGGACACTAGAAATTGAAGTATGACTACTTAAACTTCTCTTATGTCATGGATTCAATAGTAATTGCATAGTAATTCTCTGTCTATAACAGGGTTTCTCACTCTCTACCCCTCACATTTACCTCAACCTTGCCTAAAATAAAGAATAAAAATGTAATAAATGTTGAAAATAGGAAAATCCCAATGAAGCAGAAGATGAACACTGTAGGAACGACTCAATCAGGTCCTTTGTTATAAGAAGTCAGATCCTTTACTGTAAAAAGTGAGCGCTTTCGAGGTGCAAATCACCACTTCATCAGACCTAAAATCAAGTAAAAAAACACATCTTATATACACAGTCAATAAATTCATTAACCAATAATCAAGTTTAAGTTTCCCTCCAAAAAACAATTAAAACAAAAAATTAAAATTTAAAGCAACAATGTATTCCTAAAGGCAAAGATCTCTTAGTTTCATAGATTACTTATACAGGTATATACTATTTAAGTCTCTTTTGCCTTAAAACCAGCTTAATTGGAACAAAGTCATTGGGACCAAGTTCTCTATGTACACCTAGTGCCTTTAGGAGGGTCTATATGAGATCATCAAAATGGCTTATTATCGAATGCCGTAACGTCGAACTGCAAAACCCAAACCCTAACAATATTGAAACCTCAAAACAATGTTCTGAGAAACACACACACACCACAAGCACACTAAAAAGCAACAGTCCATACACATACATTTAAAAGTTACATCTAACCCTACACTACACTGCACATGCACTACTATCTATCCACTTACCTTAACCTAGACCATAACCCTAATTTCCATCACTATCGCACACTCACCTCATCCGCGCCCTAACCCTAACTCACTTAACCTGCCCCAACCCCAAATTCTGTCACAATCGCACACTTACCTGACCCATGCCCTAACCCTAACTCACCCAACCCGTGCCCTAACCCGAACGTCTGCACAATCACATACTTACCTTAACCCAACCCGTAACTTTCCACTGCATCATTAAAAACAGTGAAGCCACAACAATGGCCAACTGAATTCTTTCCCTAGGATATTGGGTTTGATATTAGATAATTCGAAATTCTGTCATTTCGATGATCTATTATAGACCCCTTTTAGGAATACATTGTTGCTTTAAATTTTAATTTTTTGTTTTGTTTTGTAGGTGCTTAAAAGAAACCTTATCAAATCTCAAACACCTCCAAAGCCACCTAACAGCAAAACTGCACCTCAGCAATCACTAAAACACATACCAAGCATCTCATATAAGCCTACATCCTATGGACTCCTAACAGCAAAGCCCAAAGAGCATGCATATACTTTACTTAATACTCGTCATTGGGGACTCCTTTGTAAGACACACAAATGCCCCACTCAAGAGGTTAGACAAGAAGAAGATAATGGTTAGTTGCCTATCATGAGCCACAGTATCACACAGGCACTGGTACTAATATGATTCTGTCATAGTCCACGTGAGTGTAAATGACCTGAGAAGTACCTTACTGGATTAAGTGAAAAGAGACATAATGGATCTTGTGGAATATGGGTCACAGATTGATTTCATAATTGGCTTAGTTTCTGGTATTCTTTCAGGGGGATCCAATATCTGTCACCATGGGAGGATATGGTCAACAGACCTGCCCCCATGCATTCAGATATTTGTTAAAACTTTAACCATCCCTTAAAGACTTTTTTAGGCAATGCCAAAAAGGCATCATTACCAACACAGTGAAAAAGTCCCCATGCGACCTTAAGGTGTTACTGTTCAATGCTAGGAGCCTAAACAAAAAATTCCACATTCTTCAAGCCCTCCTCACTCTGGAGAATGTAGACATGTGTGCCATGAGTGATATTTAGTTTAAAGTCATAGAAAATACTCTGGCAGTGCAAGGCTACATAGCCTTCCACACATATAGACCAACAACTGCATAGACTGGAGTAGAGGTGTCTCTATCTATATTAGCAACAAACATACCTCTAGGTTAGTTAAACAGGATGATACCATGGCACTCATCCATGTGCATGTCACCATAGATAAAGTCTTTCACCATAACATCACTAGCTACAGGTCATCATTTATGCCCCTAAAGTCTCATGACTACTAGAGGTGCTTAGCATCCAAACAAGCACCCTATTCATGACTGACTTTAACTAACCCACTACAAACTGGGAAATGTACACTGCTTCAAACTCACAGGCACAATGCTTCCTGGAATTTATTAACACAAACACCTTGAAACAAATAGTGCCACTCCAACCAGAAGATCAAAAATACTGGCTCTGGAACTCAACAACATGAAAGAGTGCCCCCACCTCATGTCATGTCTCATCAACTGGCCCCTTTGAATTAAAAATCAACCTGGAAAACCAAACTAAACCAGTAACAGCAATTTGGATGATTAGATGGGTAACTGGAAACTCACACTGGATGTTTCATCTCTGACCCTCTTGGACAGCAATAGGTGCTGATTTTAGTGTCTGCTTGAAGCAAACACCCTTGGGAACATGGGTTGTACTTGGCTAGGCTTATAAGGACCCTGGGGCCATTAGCCTAGTAACCTCCTATGATCCTATGAACAGTTAACAAAAGAATACTCCTGGCCAAAATTGGGAGAGCAACTCTTTTAAAGACAGTTGCTCCCTTACACAACTAAACAAGAAATTAGGAGGTCTAATTAAGTGCAACAAGGCCAATTACAAGGTCTGAATAGGCTTACAGTCTAAGGACAATCACAAGGCCTTCTTCAGTTAGAATCTTAAAGATAACATATAGCAGTGGTTGGGCTGGTGGTGAGTAGTGCCACCTTCACTGATCAGAGTGACATAGCAAATCTACTGGCTAATAAATTAAGCTCAAAATTCACACCCCCACTCCTTCCCTGGTCCACTAGGTAAATTCCCTCCAAAATACTATCCATAACTATTAGCAGGAGGTTCTGGCAGCACTCAATAAAGCCAAGAACTCTGCTTTCATAGGTCCCGACAGCTTCCATGGGGTTCTGGTTGCCTTCTGAATAGTCTAGGATATGACCTATCAGGACAATGTAAGGCACTCTTCAACAACAGCATTGAACCAGACTATGTTCCAGCTGAGTGGAGGAATGCAACAATCATTTCCCTCCACAAGAGTGAACCATCACCTGACCCAGGGAACTACAGACCCATCAGGCTAACAAGCTTAATATGCAAAGCCAAGGAATGGATTATCTTGGAAATGATAACCAAGGACATTGAGAATGTATGAACACTGGAACCATCCTGATTTGGCATTGCTAAGAGAAGGTCATGCCTACTTAACCTGGTAGACTTCTTTGAGAGGGTCACCAAGGCAATCAATGAAGGTAGAACAGTACATACTGCACATCTTGATATAATCAAAGCCTTTGATAAAATACCCCACTAAGGCATTGTTGACAAGCTCTCTGAACTAGACATAAATTGCTGCATAACTCACTGGGTTGCCATCTGGCTCTCAAACAGGACCCATGAAGTCATAATCAGTTAGAACACCTCCATCAAGATTTCAGTCACCAGCGGAGTACCCCAGGTCTCTGTGCCAAACAAGCCGACTCCTGTTTGGCATCTACTTCTCAGAAGTCAAGGCTAATGTTTAAGCCCTCTGGCTTATCAAGATTACTGATGACTGTAAATTGAGATTTATTATAGATTCCCTCCAATCCACCAACATCTTACAAGAGGGTTTAACACATACAAATGGCTGGTGTCAAGGCCATGGCCTAAAACTCAATAAAAAATTGCATTATAATGTTGTTTGGTCAACTGTTAATCCAAGTTAATTACTCCATAGCAAAAAACACCTCTAACAATCGATCCAGTAGTAAGGGATCTGGGAACATATGCAAAGAGTGATCTGGCCTTTGACAAATATGCAGCTAAGATAGTATGAAAATCATTATATGTTGCACATTTTATAAGTAAGGGTATGGCATTCAGGTCCAAGTAAGTTATAGTACCACTCTACTTGGCCCATTACAAACCTATCATTGAATACAGCTCTTTGGCATGTATCTGACCAGTCATTTGCACCAGGCAGAGTGGCCCCAAAGGTTTTTCACAAGGAAAATTCAGAGCTTAATACCCTGTTCTACTCTAATCACATAAAGCTCCATCTCTCTATTCAGTCTCCTACAGGCTGCTGAAAGGAGATCTTTGCCTGACTTATATGGCTTCCTCAGACCTAGCCAAGATGAATTGGTTGCACATGCGCAAAACAAACAGCACTAGAAACACTAGACTCAGGGGTCTGAACTTTGCTTGTGACATAAACAGAACATGCTGGAGAGACAAGTATCTGTCCCAGGGAATCCCCACACAATGGAATAGGCTCCCTATCCATGTGTATCAGAGTTCATCCCTGACCTTGACTATTGGATGGGAAATTGTAAACTTATCCCATGGTCTGGCCCATATGTCCCTTAAGAGCAGAGGTCTTCAGTAAGAAAAGTATTATCCTTACACCCCCTAACAAATCCTTAGTTACCTACCTACTAACATGCCACCATGTATAGTTGCCCATGATACCCAGTGCACATATGGTTTGGAGTGTGCAGCTAGAATTGTAAGGGCCCTTGTGATCATTAGCCTAGTAACAACCTGTGAACCTATAAAAGGACAGCCTGTGTCAAAACAGACTATTTCAAAATGGTTGCCTCATAATATTATGTTTTGTTATACCCACCACAACAAGACAATTCTAGGCAGCATTAGGATCACTCTACTAGTGGCCATGGCTTCATCTGTGAATTTTTGGAAAGGGTTGGATTCTAGAAGTATTCTAGAAGAAGCAATTTAGTGTGTTGTGCACATTATTACAAAGTGCTAAAAACAGATTCTTTCTCCAGGTTTAGGGCAAGATTTGCACCATTCTCCAGAGTCTCCTAGACCCTCATCCTTCCTTCTCTCATTCAGATTAAGCCATGGTAATCTACCATATAGCACAGGTGGGTGTATATCACAACATCAAATGCTACAAATTTTGAATGACACAACATCGAACTGGATTCATCGAATCTCAGAATATTGAATTGGGGAAAAAAACAAACAAAAAAACATGCATAGTGCAGATGACAAACAAATTGCTCCATGTAGCACGATCTCAGATTTGGTATATTTAAGTAGTGGGAGTGTGGATGGTGCAGCCCCCCACGTGGGGGGTGCAGTGGGGCTTGCCCCCCTGCCGATGCCCTTAATGTTACCTGTCACCCTTGGTAACTGCCATTGACATGGATTCGATGTTTTAATGGTTCGATGAAAGCATTTCGATGTTATGTCATTTGAAATTTGGAGCATTCAATGTTCCGATATAAGCCCGCATAGGCTACTGCAGCAATGATCTTTCTAAAGAGAATGGGACATATAGCTTAGGCAATTGCAGTAGTGATCATTCCAGCATCTACTGTTATGGTCAGTTTCCTTACACAATTGCATTGTCTTTCTCTACTGTGCACAAACAAGAGTCCATTCCCTAATTTCATCTTATTATCATCATCTATTCATGTTGATTAACAATTTCTCTTCATTGAATTTTTGATGAGACTGGCATCTACTGAAAATGACATGACCATGGCTCTGGGCCTATCACAGTTCTCATTTCCACCAAGATTTATATTAGTCTTAGGTATAATGATGCCCGATCCATCCAAAATGGGTTCAAAGCTACTATGCCTGCTAATCATAATCTGTTCTCTTGCCGTGCCCACAAATCTGTTGGATAATTCCTATCTAAACACATTTATATAAGAGTGTCTATTTTCTGTGAAATCATGCTGTCATGAGTAATAAGCTTAGAAAGGTAAACCATCGTCCCTTAATGAGGTTCTGTTTTGCTGGTACTTCTTTGATAGTACTACTTGTTGTGGCTTTTGGAACTGGCTTATACCTGCTTGCTTGCCTGGCTGAGGTTAAGATACCAAGAAAAAAAAGTAAGTGGCAACAATAAATAGTTTTGCTGATAGGGATGATTACTGTTGCAATGTAAATATGAGTTTGAAAATGAAGGTTTCCTGAAAATAGTAGATTTAAAACAATGTTCTGTCACATCCATCTGTATAAGCACATCTAAATATTCAGTATTGTCCTGAAAATAATTAGATGCAAACCACAAGAATGAGGTAGTCTCATTAAAAAACTTTAAAAATGTATCCAGCTCTGTAATATTTCCCCTTCACAATATGAAAATGTTATCCAAAAATCTATCATGTGTATGTTTTCTAAAGCTAAAATCCAACATATAGGTCATTTTTCCAAGCATTTACAATATTTGCACATATGAGGACCAGTACTGCTCCCATGGCCACCCCAGATAGCTGATAAAACTAATCTCCTTCAAAACAAAAATAAAAAGAATTTTAATGCAATTTCTATAAATTAATGCAGTATATGGATTTCAGCATTTTATAAGTTAGACTATAAGCAAATCAATTCAAAGAACCAACAAAAACCTATCAAATGTGGGATCACCCTAAACAAATCTATCTCTTTATTGGTAACCATACAAAGGTGTTTATCATAAGGTATTGTCAAATGTTTTAAGAAATGCCAAGAATCTTCTGAAATACAGGTTTTGTCAGAAAAAATATATATACATATATGAAGGAAAAGTACAATAAGCTCCATTATATACCCGCTTGCATTCACTGTTGGTCATAGCAGCGGGTTGACATTTTTATGTGTTTAGGTTATCCCAAAAATTGCAGGCATAAATGGCTTTTGTACATAAAAAAAGAAAAAAAATCAGTGCTGTAAATTTCTGATTAATCATCTAAATAAATAACGATCAGTCTGAGAACAAACAATAATTATTTCATTTTTAGAAACCTGTTCATAATTATAGTTATTGTTGGGCATAAGAAACATCTCACAAACATAATCAATAATGTCTGTGAGAACTAGATAGCCCCATTTGTCCTGTTTCATGATTCAGACAGATTTATCATTCATTATCTCCTACAATATCTTTCTTTTAAAACTAGACAGATTTGATGCAAGTTGTCTGTTGTTGTTTCTATTGCTAAAAATCTGAAATACACAAATATTCAGTGCAATGGAGGGGTAAAAGTACTTTTTTTATCATATGAGGCCTGTATGATCTTATTTAACATTAAACTGTGGTAGTGTCAAGGGATTTGGAGGAAACTTGGAATAAATCTGGAAAAGCAAATATAGAATTGAAGAGCATCTCAACTTGAAAAGCCATAGCTTCCTCATCCGGTGCTATTTCTCAGTTTGGCATCCCTCACATCCTGTAAGTTGTGGTGCAAAAAAGACACTCCTATTCCATTAGGTCTGTCCTCCGTTCTCTACATGTCTTCATGTACTCAACTCTTAAGTTGAGAAGCAAAAAAACAGAAAAACATCCCTTCCCCAATCTGTTGCAACTCTACTGAGGTTTTTTGGTTTAAAACAATTATATATATTTAATGTTGCATTAATTCATAACAAACACATAGCTTTTTGTAACATTTTTAGGTATTTTTTAATATGAGTTTAGGGAATGTTCATTAATTAATTGATTGAGAAGGCTCATTGGTTGTTTGTCATTTTTAATTGTTTAAATGTTTACAGCTTTTAGTATATAATTGGGGGAGGTTGTATTTGTTAGTTGACTCTGATGATGCCTTGTAAGGTGAAAGCGCTAAGTCTGTTAATAAATTTCTTGTGATTTTGGATTATATCTACGTTTTGGTTCTGGATTATTGTCTCTCATCTTGGACACTATCGGGTCTGTTGGTGGTTGGAGTGCAGTGGCCGTGGAGTTTCTGTTTTTAACATATTTTTTGGTTTAAACTGTAGCAAACTATTTGCTCCAAATGCAAACATACATTGTGGCAAGAGGTTTGCTATGGTTACTGTAAACTCCACTTCAACCCTAATACCAATGGCAATATTGACATTCATTTTTGAATGCTGGTAGTATAATAAAGCCCCACTTATAACTGCCAATCAAACCCCCTAACACCTTACGCCTGCGGCAGCTGCCTCCTTTGACCCACCCTAGCTGCACTTTTGACAACTTGCATTATAGTGAATATACGCTGCGGTGGTGCAGCGGTAGCATTGTTGCCTCACAGCAAGAGGTTCTCCCGTTTGATTCTCGGCTTGGGTTGGGAGTGCCTTCTGTGTGGAGTCTCATGTCCTCCCCGCGGTCGAGTGGGCATTTGAAAGACATGCGTTGAATGGGCTGGCAACTCGACACCATAAAAAAAAAAAACAACTGCCAATCATTAGCGGACTGGAGTTCTGCTGTGGTGACCCCTAACCAGGAAAAGCCGAAAGACAAACAACAACATTATAGTGAGTATAATTTAGTGATAAGCAAACTAACTCTGGTTGAGATTCTTGTTTATCTATTTATTTGCAGAAGCATAGATCACTATTTTGGTGTCCTGTGCCATTCTCTGATCTATGTGCCTTGCTCAGATCTAAGTTGTGAACCATATAAGGTCTTCTCCAAATTCAAGAAAAAGACATTTAGCAAAATGTAACAAACCAGTTGCTATAAATGTAACAAATGTCTTGCTAGTGCTAAATACCACACACAAAGCACTGAAGCAGGTTGAGCAACACATGCAGTATCAACATTCACATCTGAATGCCATCACTGCCAATCATTACCCCTAAAAACTTACACCCATGTCTGTAACCCCCTTTACCCTACCCTATTCACCCTATTTTTTTTGAGGCAGGAATATATTGGATAAGCTGCCCCAGTAAAATTATTAATGTGTGTGTATGTGTGTGTGTGTGTGTGTGTGTGTGTGTGTGTGTGTGTGTGTGTGTGTGTGTGTGCGCACATGTGTGCGTGTGTGTGTGTGTGCATGCGTATGTGTGTCTGTTTAGAATTTTAGTGGGAAAGGGGGAATTACAAGGAAGATTGTTGGCTGCTAAACACAGTCATGATAGCAAGTATTGTTGCTGTCATTTTAATAATATTGCTTTTATCTACTCTTCTGATATTTAACTGGCATTTGCCTTAGGCTTCCTACTGTGTGTACCTGGTAAATTATGTTCTTTGATCTGAATAGGATATTTTTAAGGCAATCTGTTTTAGCATATTTATAATGTATAGAGCATGGTGATTACAGTCTGATATTCAGAAAAAGATTAAACCAGTTAAGCTCCATAATGGAGAGTGTGACCTGATCTTAACAAATGTTAAGCATTCCATACTAAAGCTGTTAAGGTTGGTTCTAGCACTCAACAGTTAAATCTGCCTGTACTAACCAGTATGTGACATCATCAGAAAAAAATCTGTCTGCCGTTTGTACCAATAACGTGCCCCTAACCTCCTATGATAAACTTAAAAAGTGACTAGAATCACAGGATGTATTAGCAAGTATTTTTTGAAGTATACATACCCTGAATCTCAAATGTATGTCACTATCAGTGAATTCAGTCTTTGGTGGTTTGTCCAAAAGTCACAGCTGTTATGAGGAGCAGACCAAATATATGAAGCAATAATCTGAACGTTTTAAGAAAATCTGGACTGTTGAAAGGCATGGAGGTGAGAGTAAACTTAATCGAATGTGTTACACTGCTTTTTTGAAAGTGAATGCTACATGTTTTACAACTTTGAAAGCTGGCACAATATAAGGCTCCATGCGCTACAAAGAATTATGATCATGTCACCAATTATAACCTTTACTTATGTGCTCTTGACATAGATGCAAGATCCACCTCTCAAGCTTCATTGTCAGTATGAATTTCTTGGCATCCATGTCTCATCTGTGTTACATGTTAGACTGTACATGATAGAGGTGAATTTCTGTCTTGGGGGAGACAAATTTAATGATGTGTTTTGTATTGTTGATTACAGTACATCCTTATGTAAGGATTTCCTTTGTCATAACTATATTTATTTGTATGTTAAAGCTTTATATTTCTGTGCACTATTACAATGTTTAAGTGTTTTTGTTGTCCTCATGCTAGAATAAAAATTATTTTATAGATAAGAAAGTGACTGTGCAAAGACCATATAATGAGCTATCTGCAACTTCTAGTTAACAGAATTACAAGCTAAGTTTATTCTAATAACAGGCTGGCAGTGTATTTTCAGAGACCTGCTGCCACACCTTATAAGTGGTTTAAATCTATCTTTTTAGAGGAATTAATTGCAATCAATTAAATGTTCATTTATACTGGTAGTTGTGCATTTGATTTTATAGAACATTTATAATCAGTCAGCTAAAGCCTTTTTAGCCAGACAATATATTCTTATTGCATGTTCTATTTTTCACATGTTTTCAACCACCAATAACATTTATATAAAAGGCTCCTACGCTTATTTTTTCAGAGTAGATTTTATAAGCTGTTATCTACTTTTAAGACTCTAGTATTAAAATAGTCCCCCCAAACAAACATGTTGATTGTTCTTCGTCAATGGGTATCAGTATTCAGACTTCTCAGTTCAGTGCATGTCATAATTCACACTGTATCTGATACCTGATGCACTTGGTCTCCTGTCAAGAGATGTCTCACACATCCCATTCCACATTTGATGGCAAGAACAACTAGGCTCGTATAACCTAGAATACTAACTATAACCAGTATACGTTGCAATATTGTCCTCCCCAGCCACTGACAGAACCACTCAGCAAAGAGAACCACGTTCCTTTTTGTGTTTTTGATTTTTTCATCATTTCCTGAATTAGCCTGAGATAGCTCCTGATTTTAGGTTCATTGTCAGAAATATAAAAATATAAGTGCAGCAATCCTCTCTCACCAGTTTCACAAGTATCACATTTACTAGCAAATATATACAGACTCAAATGTAACGCTACTTAATTTCTCTACCAGCAGTACTAACTTTTGAATTTTTTTATTTTTTTCCTCTGCTCCAAAAAAAGGGAAATATTGATGTTTCTGCTAAAACATCATCTTCTACCTTCCTTTGTATTAAGTTAATGTGTGCCTTTTTAAGTCTAACATTTCTAATGTTATGACTAGACATGACAGAAGTATGCTTAATAAATGGAATTACTTGTTCTAAATAACACATTCTATGGCAGCCATCAGGATGTTAACCAAAGCTTTGTTCTTATTCTTCTAAATGCAATATGGGCATCAGTGTTAAAACATTTATATTATTTAGTGGTATTAACAGTCCCAAGAACTATTTCTGGTTAACTGTCAGTTATTTCTCCCTTCTTCTCATATGCAAACATCACAATTTTGAACTAAAGAAATATTCCCCTATTAAAGGATGTTTAGACTCTATTTTTAATAGAGTCACTCTTTGAATCCATAAGTTTGAACATCTGTTGAACATTTCTAGAAGCAAAAATGTCACTTTTTAAAATCTTGAGGTATCTCCACTTAGATTCAAAACTGTCAAATATAAAAAGTGATTGTCAAAAAGCTGCATCGTTGCTGAACTACTATGCAGATTGACTTGACTATCAAGAGCTGTATCAGAAAATGAGTGAAAATCATTGTTCTTAGTAGCTGTATCTGATAAAAGTCTCCTATGTAAAGGAAAATAATAAATTAGCTATTTTTTCATCATTTTACAGTTTTAATATGTTTGTGGATTACAGAACTTCTTGGCAGTAGATTTTTTAATAGTACATACTCTACTAATTATATAAGATCATTATTCCCTCTGTATGCAAACAGAGTCTAAGATTAAAACTACTCCAAAACAAAACTTTAGTTCAATCCCAATCCCCTTAGCTCTACTCATCCTTAAAGAGCTTGCTAGCAATATTTGTTAATAGACAAAAAAACTACTGATTGTTTTTTTTAGCTTTCTCACACCTTGGGTGTAGCCCTGCTCTGTTCACTCTGACTGTGCTCAGGCTCATTTGCTCTCTTCCCACCCCTATTCCCACCCACCCACGATAACATTTCCTTTATTCCTAACCATTAACACCCACTCTGCACCCTACTTCCCCTTCCTGTTCTCCACACAAACCATAACTAACCACTCCCGTCTCCCACACTACACATATAAACTATTACTTCTCATTCCACTACCCACATTACTCCTATCCCCCCTACTCAAACATCACCTAAGCAACAAACTCTCACATACCTACCTGCAAAATAAACCTACTACTATTTTCACAATGACCAATTTCAGTACTCTAGCATCCAATACTCTTATCCATCATGCCTTTCTCTACTTCTCTTTTTCTTGTACTATCTCCATTACTCCTTCACACTCTCACCTCACTATCCAGTTATCTCATATTCTCAAAGGTCCAACAATACCTCATAATAGGGATACCTCATCTTCTTATCATTCATTTGCTATTTTCACTTCTATCTTTTCTACTGAAACTCCTCTTCCTAAAATCAAAATCCCCCACCTACACCACATTCCCTAAAAACAAAACACAATATTTTGTCTTTAACTTATGCAAATATAACTGCCATACTACCCTAATGTTTTTCTTCTTGAAGGAGATATTCATCCCAATCCAGGTCCCACTCAACTCAACTCCACCTATAACTACAGTCCCACTAACCTATACACCTCTGCCCCTGCCCCCCCCAAAAAAACAAATCCCCTTTTACTCAATAAACACTAGAAGTATATTAAACAAGGTTAGTGAACTTCATGCTTCGATCTTATGCACACCCCTGATGTCATCACCCTAACAGAAACTTGGCTAAAACCCCAACACCTTGACAAAGACGTTTTTCCCCCTGGCTATAGTACACTGTGTCTTGACCGCCAAAAGAAAAAGAGTGGTAGAGTTGCCATTGTTTACTCTAACCACCTTACCCAGACAACTCCTGATAAAACAATCCCGTCCTTTTCCTCTGCTGAAATACTGACAGCCATCCTTGTACTTAACACCCATACCACCATCACAATAGTAGCAATCTATATTCCCATGGTGGGTAACTTACCTCTGCTGAAAAATATACTTTTATACTTCTCTCAACATATTCCTAATGAAACAATTATTCTTGGTGATGTCAGTATTAATTGGTTAACTCTCTGTACCCCAACTTCTTCCTTACACATTAACTTGTACGTCTTTGCTCAACTTATCACTGATTCCACCCATACCAAAACTTTCATACACACAGCCCCCTTATCAATGGGATTCTAGTCTCTCATCCCTCTAAATATCACAATCTTGAAACCCTTCCCAACACCCTAAGTGATCAGTCTCCAATAAAAGTACTTAGATATATCCCTCACTTTACTAAATAACATAGATGTATCACATGCCTCAAGCATGCTAACTTCCACCCAGACACCTTTAAATCACTTCTCTCAAAAATTAACTGGAATTTCCTTACCCGACTCCCCCTTGATGATGCTGTCCTGTCTTTCAGCACCACCTTTCTCAGTATTCTTGACTCACTTGTCACACTTTGCACAGTCCATATTAAATCTGATATATCTCCATGGCTATCAAATTCCACCCACATCCTGATGAAAAATAGAGACAGAGCATGGAAAACATGGACCAAAAACAAAGTTCTCTACAGACTTGCTAAAATGCAAAGACCTTAGAAATAAGACCAAAAAGTGTATTAATAAAGATAAAAGAGACTTCTACTATAATCCACCCTCAGGCTTGAAATCTAACTCCAAAAAATTTTAGAACTCGTAAAACCACATACTACATCCTGCTGGCCCCTGCGTCCCCAGTCCTTGTCCTGATAAGCCTCCCAAAGATACTGCTTCCACCTTCAACAATTCATTGACTGTATATCCAAACTATTTAACCCCAGTGCCAGCTCATCTACCTTTAATAATATTTCAAACAACTCTTTATCAGTACACTATACTTTCATCAATTTCTTTTCCTCCAAACTTGTACCCACTAGTTACATCAAATCCCCACTCTTTAAACTCAAACCTTGCTCATTTTCTACCAACAATATCCCTTCCATTTTCCTTCAGTTAGCTGCTGACTCTCTTGCTCTCCATGTATCTATCTTAATCAACCATTCCATTTCAGAGTCCAAAGTCCCTTCCATATGGAAACAATTCTTCCCTCTACCATTACATGAAGGAGGTAACTCCTCAGACATCACTAATTTCAGATCAATTGCCATCCTCTCTCCTCTCTCTAAAGTTCTAGAAAAATGCATACATTAACAAGTTATGCACTATCTAATCTCTGAACATCTGCTCACACCTACTTAACATGGCTTTATATTACTACTATTGCCCTACTATCATTCCTTATTATACCATGATCCCGATTGGCCAGCGAGTTATACTAATGGAAAAGGTCCGTCGCCCGGACTTTTTCCATTAGTATAACTGCTATGTTAAATGGGTTTAACATAAGCAACGGAGATCTCCGCTTTATTTTAAAGTCTCGCCATGTTAAACCCATTTAACATAGCAGCAAGATCTCCGTTGCTTTTTTGTCTCACTATGTTAAATGAGTTTAACATAGCGAGACAGTTTTAAAATAAGCAACGGTGTCCGTTGCTTATTTTAAAACTGTCTCGCTATGTTAAACTCATTTAACATAGCAAAAGCAACAGAGATCTTGCTTTCTCCGTTGAGCTCTGATGTACCGCGCAGGCAATACATCAGAACTGCCGGATGCCAGACATCTGGAAGGGCAGTAAACAGGCATTATACTATGCCATTATTTAAGAAAAGTAACAGTTTCTTTTCTTAAATAATGTCATGATAATAGCAATAACCACTTCTGGGTGTGCCGGGACCAAACCACGCCAACCGTGGGTAAATTTAGCATTACCCACACCCAGGCGTGGGTTATTGCTATAATACTATATCCCTTGCCAGAGATAACAACCTTGTCTCCTGCCTATTCTTAGATCTCTCTAAAGCTTTCAACACCATCTCTCACCCATTCCTTCTGCACAAACTAACCAACCTTAACTTCTCCAGCTACCTCACTGACAGATTTTAAGCAATGAAGTGGCAATCTGCACTCTCCCCTCCTCTCCCAGTTAAAATGGCTGTCCATCAGTGTTCCATCCTTAGTCCACTACATTTCAACATATTCACTAATCTTCTTTTTTCTTCCTGTTCTCAGTCATCACTGGTCCAATACGCTGATGACTCTGCTGTCATCACTATTGCTGATCCAAACTCATCTCTACAACACAGGCTTCTTTTAACTCAGTAGAAAACTGTCTCTCTGATGATCAGCTTATCCTTAAACTCCAAAAAACTAAGCTATTGCTGTTTCTTTCTTTCTAAAAACCACAACCACATTAAATCCACATTCACAATCCTGTCCCTCAATAACACACACATTGAGGTGGAAACTAGCACTAAACTCCTTGGTGTCATCCTTGATGACCAACTTAAATTCAATCTACACATTCACAACTGTGTCAAGAAAACTCATCAGAAACTAAGGCTCCTCTACCACAACATAAAGTTCCTCACCAGTGAAGCTAAAGTAACTCTGTATTATGCCAACCTCCTACCCAGTCTATTATATGGCTCTCAAATTCTTACTTGCCTCAACTCCATACTCCTTGCCAAACTTTAATCTACCTACAACAAGATAGCCAAATTTGCAGCTCATCAAACTTACAGGTCACATCACTGTCTCTCACTCAAACACCTTAACTGGCTAGCACTACCTCACCAGATTCTTCTCCCTCAACTCCAGATCATCCACTCTAACCTTTATTAGCCTTCTTATTGTCCTACCCTATCATCTGTCATCTCCCACTATTCACTTGCTAGATCCCTCCAGAGCTCTAACCTAGATCTACTATAAATCCACAAACCTAAAACTAAGAAAGGATGTATTCTGTATAGCTATAATCATTCCAAAGCATTGACAAGCTCCCAGTAGAGATCAGGTCACTCAAGGAACTTAGTCAATTTAAGCTAGCCACTAAAGAATACCTGTTAAGCCAATGGACCTGCCTCTGTACCCACCCCCTTAAACAGAATATCAACCCTAACTGCACACATCTATCACCTCCTAACTTATGTAACTTTCTTAACTTTCTGGACCATGTGTCACATTAACTTCTGTGTCCTAAGCACATTACATACATTCTTATCTACATAATGTAAGATTTTATGTCTGGTGACAAAACTATTGTTAGTCCTTCTGAATGATGTAGGATTCTAAATCTGTCAGACATGATGATTCGTTTACTGTAGTAAATCCTTGTTTTTCATGTATATGTTGCTTTGAATATTTTCTGTAAACCAGATGTTGATTGTTTACTTATTTTTGTAAATGATAATCTGTATAACATGTGGAGCTTTTCTCCCTGGGCCTCTGCTAAAAAAGGCTACTTAGCTTAGTCGGACAAACCTGGACAACAAATGTAAAATAAATAAATAAATAAAATAAATTAAGTTCGCACAGCCAGTAACTTTACTCTTGCAATAATTTAGGGTCCTACTCAACTTAGGCCCAGTTTTGCTTGCATTGCCAAATTGGTGGACCCATACAAGATTTTTTGTTGCAATTATACCTGTCTCTTTTTCAAGATCTCATTTTCTTTGTGAAGTTCTAAACTTTAGGTTTTCCCTGGTTGCCAGCCTTTCTGGTTTGGTTCAACTGATTTGGTCTTGGAGCAGATCCTACAATGTTAAAGTTCTTTATTAAAGGAGAATTAATTCCTAACGATCTATGAAATACCTCACCCTATCAGTCTTTTGGAAGCACCTTAGGTTATGATTTCTTCCAATGCCAATTTCCATGGCTTTGCTCTTCTTATGAGACATTAACAACCAGGAAAAAGGTATGTATTAATTTGGGTATTTCTTTAAAGTGTGAATGAGCGAGACATTAGCACAGTTCCTGTGCCTGTGTTTTCACACTTTGTAATAATACCCAATCCTTTAGGATTTAAACAACATTCCATAATAAGTTGTTGAGTATCTTTTACTTTCAGTTCTTTAAAACAATGATGCCAATAAAAACTATGACACCATGTATTTTATTAAAAATGTTTCTGGTAATATTAAAAGGACTTATAAGATTCAGATCAGATTTTAATTTCTATATTATAAAGAATTGTGTTTTTAAAAGTATTTTTATAAAACATAAATAACTATAATTTGATTGAGATGCTATATTGTATTGTATGAAATTACAAAGATAATGCCAAAAGAAATGATCTTGAATAGATGAACTGATATTACCTAAAATATCATTATTATTTTTAAGTAGAGTTAAATGTAATGATTTCCAGTTATAATTATAGTTAGGATCTACCCAATTTAATACAATTTTAAAAATTGATGCTTTAAATATTTATCAATATCTGGTAAATTGACTCTTCTAAGATCACATGGTCTGATGTGATGAAGTAAAGCTATTCTAGATTTATTCAGGAACCAAAGGAATTTTAATATTTGTTTATTTATTACACTAATGCAATGTTTATCAGAAAGAGGAGCCATTACTTGTATTATATATAATATTTTGGATAAGAAAATAATTTTTGTTAACTGAAGTCTATTTTCAAATGAAATAGCAAGCTTGTTCTATTTAGAAGTAACAGTATTTACTGTTTTTATGATAGTATCATAATTGACAGTTATTATTTCATCCATAGACACCAGTAAAGTGATATATACATATTCAAGTGAGGAGACTTGATTACCAATAATATGATTTTTTGTATTTGTATTTTTTTATTTACTACTAGAACATTTAGATTTGGATTGATTAAAGTGGAAACCAGAAGTAGAATGAAATAATTTTATTGTGGACTCTAGTTTAACAAAAGTTGATCTTGAATTTGGAAGTGTTAGTAAAAGATAATTTGCAAACAACATAATTTTAGAGGAATAATGATTAAAAATATCTATGTCAGAATTGTTTGAATTAAAATAGCATAAACTTCAATGGCTAAGGCAAATATAATTGGAGAAACAGGACAACATTGTTTAATACATTTAATCAGAGAAATGTATTCAAATTCTAGTGAAGGAATTAATTTTAACTTAAGCAAAATTATCATTATAAATATTATTTAAGAGTGAAATGAAACTTTTAGGAAAATCAAATAGTTCTAGAATTTTAAACAGATTATTACAATTCACAGTATCAATGGCTTTAAATGCTTTTTCAATGTCATGACTAATTAATAAAGCTACTTCATTTCATTTATTCAAACATCTGTAAGAGTTTGCATACTTGTAGTAGTATCATGGGTTTGTCTTTGATATATAAAACTTGTCTGACCATAATTAATTATTTGAGTTATAGGTCCTTTTAATGTTGTCAGTAATAATAAATATGAACATCTTATATTCATTATTTAAAAGTGATATAGGTCTATAAGAAGAGCAAAATTGTGGCTTTTTATTTTTTTAGTATAGTAGCTATTAATGAATTAATTTCCAAGAAGGTGGGATCTTTTCTTGAGATTGAACCTCTATTAAAGTTTTATGGAAAAAAGATATGCTAGGGGAAAAAGTTTATAAATTTCTATTATTATTCCAAGCATACATGGAACTTTGATAGATTTTATTTTTTTTAATTTTTATCTTCAATTTCTTTATGAGAGATATGTTTATGTAAATCAAACTTTAATTTTTATGGGATTTTTGCAATATTAAGAGAGCCAAGGTTTAATATTGAAGCTTTAACATCTGAACAAGGATCTTAATTTTGAGATTCGTATTGGAATTTGAAAGCATCAAGAATGCCTCCAATTTCTGTAGTGTTTTTCTAATTTCCTTCATGCCTAACTTTTAGAATGTTATTGATGTTTGATTGTATTTTCATGCTTTTTGATAAATTGTGCATACGGTTTGGTGATAAGGAATAAGAAGTCATTTTTAATCTTTCTAGAGCCAGATTTGATTTGTGAACCGAGATGTCAACATATTGTTTATTTAATGTTTCTGTTTATTTTATATTAATTATTTTTAATAGATTTAGATTTAGACACTATAAGTTGTGAATATTTAGTAGTTCTGAATCCCATTCCTTAATTTTATTTTTGTAATAAGTTAAAATTTTATGAAAACTGCAAGCCTTTAATGAATCCCATATCATTACTATATTAATGTCATGAGTGTAGATGGATTCTAAGAAAAAGTTTAATTCAAAGATTAACTAAGGTTTAAACACTTTACATTTGATTATATATGCAGAAATTCAAGTCAAATATGGTGATCTTTTAAAATTAAAGTGACATTTTAGAATAAGGGTATCATAATCAAAAATAGGACAAGGAATGATGTTAAAACTTGATATCCTAGAAATTATGTCTTGAGAGGCTAGTATTCTATGAGTTCTGGACTGTGTGCCATATTTATAATTTTTATGAGAAAATAGCAATGAACAGGGATCTCTCAAATTAAATGTATCATTTAAATTAAGATACTCTTTCCATTTTTTGAGTGTTCTCACAGTGGAGGTCAGTTTTTGTTTCCTCCAGTTGCTAGTAACAGAATCATTCAATAAAAAATTAAAATCTCCACTTATAATTAGATTGCCTTTATAGTTATTAAGAATAAAGTCTAGATGTTTCTTAGCAAGATTTTACTACAGTCCATATTTTATTATTAAACTTTAAAATGATAAAGTTACAAAGACCATCTTGATCTTCATATTTATGAATAATTTGTGGGAAATCTATATTTTTTCCAAGTATTATGACACCTCTTCTCTTAGTTCTAAAGGAAGATTGAGCTAGAATTATATAATTACCTGGATTCCAAATGTCTTTTCCCTTCTGTTTTATATGCATTTCTTGGCTCAAAACCACTTGAGCCTTATTTGTATTCAAACACTTTATCAAGTTTGATCTTTTCTTGGTTATTTAAACCATTGACCTTTAAAGATAATTATAAATCCATTTATATATTAAATTGGTTACTTTTATTTTTTTCTATTCTTTAAAGAAAAAAGCAAAATAACATAGTAAATAACAGAATGCCTCTTTTAAATAATGAGTATAAAAATTAGTAGTTCAGTCCAAAATAAAAAGAAAAAAAAAGAAAATGAAAAAACAAAACAAAAGATTATAATAGCAATATTGAAAATAGTATATGTTAATTTTAAACAATGATCAAAACTCCTAGCCAAAAGGATGAACAAAAATCCTGTCAGGCTAACCATCATTACCGAGCTCTGCAGCAGACACTATATTTAATGAAGACATTATCTTTTAAAAAATTAAGTAATAGGGGTCCTAATATCCTACAATATGAATGTAAAGGTTATATAAAACCTATGGTGGATTATTATACAGTGATAAGATAGAAGCTCATTTCACTCTTTCTCTCTTTTCTTACTTCTATCCCCTTTATCTAACTCTCTGTTTTTCTCTCTGTCTCTCTCTGTATCTCTCTGTCTATCTCTCTCTCCTTGATCTCCTCCATTCTTTCTCTTCATTTTTTTCTTACAAGGACTTACAGATATAATAATAGAATATGGAGAATAAATAAAATTAATAAATAAATGTATAAGTGAATAAGAGTGAGATATCATGAAAAAAAGCTATAGTCCTTACTCTAACTCAATTGTAATGAATAATTGTCCAATGTTTTACCTCTCTCTCTCTCTCTCTATATATATATATATATATATATATATATATATATATATATTTTATGGATCAGGGTCATTTCTCCAAACATTTCTGACGTAGGGCCCAAATCGCCGAAAATCCATTTAGCTGAAAATAGTACTGACAGTGTATATGCCCTTTTCCCCCACTGTAGTGTGATCTCAGAGTGAGAATATTAAAGTGGGGGAGTGTGGGGTGTGTAGCCCCACCCAGTACAGTTTAATATTTTCTAGGATTGTTTTATATTGCCCAGTCCCTATTAAAAGGACCCACTCCCCCACTTTAATAATCTCACTCCAAGATCGCAGTACAGTGGGGGAAAAGGGCATATACACTGTCAATACTATTTTCATCTAAATGGATTTTCGGCAATTTGGACCCTATATCAGAAATTTTTGGTGAAATGGATTTTCGGCGAAATGTCCTAAATGCATATGTGTGTGTGTGTGTGTGTGTGTGTGTGTGTGTGTGTGTATATATATATATATATATATATATATATATATATATATATATATATATATATATATATATATATATATATATATGTATATTGGTCTACTTCAGAAGACTGACACACCAAAAGACTGAATCCCATAATACTGAAAACTAAAAATTCTGAGCACATTTTTAATGCAGAGGCATATATATATATATATATATATATATATATATATATATATATACACACACACACACACACACACACACACACACACACACACACACACACACACATACACACACACACACACACACACACACACACACACACTAACTCCAATATTGCATAAGATTGAAGAAGAGGCCAATTCCATCCCTCATTATTTTGAGTTTTCAGTATTTTGGGATTCAGTCTTTTGGCTTTTCAGTCTTCTGAAGTGTATATAAATATATATATATATATATATATATATATATATATATATATATATATATGCTATCAAAATGTCAAGGTGGCTTTTTCCGGTCATTCAGAACCTCACCCCAAAACAACAAAATAAAATGACTGTAATGGTTCGAATGTCAGAAGAAGATCTCTGAATGTTTGTAATAATGGAGTGCATGTACCTGTTAAAGTTCATAGTGTCAGTGGAAATGGTTTAAATTTATCTGCTAATCTTGATACACTTGAGACTAATATACAGTCGGCACTGGTCACTGACACAGATAATTCAACTTATTTAAGACCTGAGATTAACTCCTCTGCTGAGTTAGACAGTATAGGAGCACAACAAGGGTCTAATTTATACCCTAATGTTGTGGTTGAAAATAAAACATCATCACTTGAACCTGTAGTCCGACCGAAGGTAAACATTATTAAATCCTTTCAGGGATCTACTAGCTCAAGTGAAGGAACTTTTGTTCCTTTTCCCCTACCTATAAGAGAAGAAAAAGGAGGGAGACGGAACCAGTCAATCAGCCAGGGATGACAAAAACGCAAACACTCAGGGGAGTACAATCACAAGCAGACACTGAAGAAGATGTGGGGAAAAGCAATAAATCATTAGTTATGAATATATCATCATATAGACTCATGTGAAGAGGAAAATGTACTATCCGAAGGTCTAAATTTCATTCCCACTTGCAGAAGTAGATTGACAGACACTATTTTAGATCTGAAATTGTTCTGCCGAAACATCACCCTTAGGCAAGCATTTGGTGATAGTAAAAAGCAGGATGAACCTTTGCCCCCATTAATGACTGTCCCATGTTCATTAAAAAGTCTGAGCAATTATGTTCCTGCTAATCATTCTTTAGTGGAAGCTTATATGAAGCTTACTGAGGATGAATTATTTAAGTTTTATGACAATACAGCTTCCAATTCAAGTCATAAAAGAAAACATAATTTGACTTACAGAGAAAAGGTAGCTTTGAAACAATTACAGGATAATGATAACATCATAATTAAACCTGCTGATAAAGGTGGCTTGGTTGTGGTCATGGGTAGCACTCTTTATTTAGATTCCATGTCAGAGTTATTGAGCGATGTTCAATTTTATACCAAAATAACTGTTAGCGATGTACATAGAATTATGCATACTGTTTATGACTCAGTTCAAGATGTATTTGAGGGTTCTCTTATTTCTAAAGAAACTTTTGGTTATTGGCACATCATCAATCCCCTTATTCCTATTATACAGCGGCTTCCGAAAATTCATAAAAACCCATCCAGACCACCGATGAGACCCATTGTGGCTGGTGGTGGCTGGGTTACGGAACCCCTTTCAGTTTATGTGGAAAAACATTTCAGACGCGTTACTGATTTGAATAAAGTTGTTTTGAAAGATTCTAAACAGTTTTTAATAGATCTTTATGAATGTGTCAAGGACGTTTCTGATTTAAGTAACGTAATTTTTGTCACTCTTGATATACAATCTCTATTACCAGTTATACCTAATGACCTTGGCATACAATTTGTCCATGAATACTTGACTCAACATAGCACTTTCTCTCCTGTTCAGGTTGATTTGATAACTTATTTTTTAGAGCAAGTGTTAGAGAACAACGTGTTCACATTCAATAATGATTTATATATACAACGACATGGCGTCACCATGGGCACTCCATGCGTGAACAGCTATGCGAATATGTTTCTGGTGCATTGGGAAGGGACAGCACTCAGTAACCTCTGTGAGTTTAAGACACATGTTTTATTTTACCGTCGTTTTGTAGATGGCCTTTTCATGTTATGGGAAGGCAGCCCAGGTGAACTTATGAATTTTTATAATATATTCAATAATATGTTACAGTGTTTGAAATTTACAATAAATTGGTCTTATAACAGAATAGAATATTTAGACATATATAGAAAAATTAGGGAATGGGTTAATTAATACTGGTGTGTTTCACAAGTCATGTTACAGGAACACTTATCTATTGAGATCTAGCATGCATCCAGGATATGTTTTTAAGAATCTTATAAGGGGTCAAGGAGTCAGAATCTCTAGACTGAATGCTATGGATGAATGTTTTTTTCATGAGATCTCCAAGCTAAAAGGTAAACTTTCATCTAGAGGTTATTCAGCAAATGAGATATTGCAGCATTTAGCAGATATTCAGTCTCTACATAATGGTAGAGCTGCCCCCTATGTTGGAACACATAAAGAGGTATCTAGAGATCTTGATATCAATAACTCCTGTGTTTTGAAAGTTCCATTATATTATACAATGGATAATAAAGAACTTACAGGAATTCTTAGTAAATATTGGTCCATTCTGGGTGTGAATGAAGAAATTAGTAGGATAGTGGGTGACTATCCCAGATTCACATTTAGAAATAGGAAGAATCTGAAGAGACTATTATGTTATAAAATAGGCCACAAGCAAAGAGTGATAGGTTTAACAAGACCATGTGGCACTTGCAATCTTTGCAAATATATTGATAGCTCTGATAAGTTCCATCATCCGGATCTTGGTAAAGACTTTGTCTTTCAAATAGAGGCCAATTGTAAAACATCCAGTCTTGTATACCTTGCAGAATGTCAATCCTGCCACTCGTTTTATGATGGCAAGACAAATAGATGCCTCAGCGACAGGATTAGGGAGCATACCCATCAGATAAGGAATTGCTCAGAAAACAATGCTCTAGCCAAGCATGTAGCTCGTCTTGGTGATCATCACCATTTTTTGTTTAGAGTAATTGAAACTATTCCTGACAGCATTAGAGAAGGAGACATTAGGAATCATACAGAATTCAAAGAAAACAATTGGATTATTATTCTTAGCGCCAATAGGGGTCATGGCCTGAATGAAAGGGCTACTATAAAACCATTACTTAAAAAACGTAGACTTCTGAAGTAATACAGTTGGGGGACTTCTTATTTCTCATTATGTTTTTAATAGAGTATGTTCTTTACTAATAGATTTACATACATTTCCATACATATATATGTGCTCTGTATATGTATTTGAACATCTGTCTCAATATCTTTTGCTAAACATTAGATTATTCATTTTCTATCCTGACTTCTTTAAATGCATTGTCTCCTTAATTTATGTACTTTTGTGATTGGCTACAATGTCTATAAAAGATTGACCTTCATTTATAATGGTTATCAGTCTGAAGACGCTCCTTAGCGAAAGCGCTTACTGTGTTATTTTAATAAACATATTTTTATGAGTTTTAATCATCTGGTGCTACTTGGCTGCTTCGTTGCTATTGCCTATTTACTTTATAACAAAATAAAACAGCAATGCTTGCTTAAAATGTCAATTCCTTCAAAGGAAAGAATTGACATTTGATGACTCTCCATCCTGAAAAAAACACCCAGAATGAGGCAGAAAATATCTTAAAATTTTGCAGGGAGGGCAAGCCCCCTGCACCTCCCATGTGCGGGGGCTGTGCCCCTACACCCCCTGCTACTTATATATTCTAACTTCAAGATCACACTACAGTGAGGACAAGGATAATTTTTCCAATCCCCACAGTAGACCGATGCCCTTCAAAATACCGACCCTCCAAACTATGAACACAATCTCCTTATCGACGTTTCACAGTTGACAGGATTTATTTATTTATTTATTTTTTAATTCTCTTTATTAAACACTTTTATAACAACATATTGAACAAGCAACATATAACACATATAAAACACTGTATCTACTAAACAAAACTAGGATAAAAATATAAACAGTAAAAACTATATACAGTTATACAATGCCCAACTAGATATAAAACAGGTATAGCAAGTTAGAAGGTATTGGTACATAAAGTAACATGCAATCATTTTAATATATGATCAGATAAGATTCTCCAAAATTCTTTGATTATTGGTTTGTGATTGATATTGTGGAACAGGTATTTATATGCTTTAATGTGCTTAACAGCGAGAGATTTAAAGCCTCCCTATGATAAAGATTGCCTGTTTTTCCAATTCAAAGAAATATAGTATTTGATTAGCATAAAAATAGGGATCAGGACTTTATAATTCCGCTCAGGGAGACCAGAAGGTGGGATGTGAAGAATGGTAAATTCCCACGAAAGGGTAGATTTTTCGTAACCAATTTTTTCGAGTATGACTCTCAAAGCACACCATAACTTGTATGAACAGTTACAACTCCAGAAGATGTGTAGGATATCATCAGTTTGGTTGGAGCAAAACTGACATTTAGGGGAATAGTTGGGGAAAATTTTATTAAGCATATCAGGGGTAAAATATGCATTATTCATTATCATGAGTTGTGTATATTTCAGTTTTTTAAGGGTATATGTTTGGAACTAATCCTTATAGCCTTAGAGATCTGATTGTGGTTAATAGAGGGATTAATTTTAAGCCAATAATTGGAGAAAATGAGTTCATTATGGAATTTAAGTGTCGTAATAACTTTGTACATATTTGAGATCATTTTTTTCTTCAAAAGAAACAAGCTCCGCAATGTTTTGCAGGTTGATATATCCTTATCAGAGACCATGGGATGATCCAAATATACACGTACAGGTTCTCTGATTTGTCTTAATATAATCGTATATTTTTTAGGTAAATTGAGGTTAGTTCTCAAACTAGTAAGTAACTGATGTTTAAAAGGAAAGAGATCTGAAATAGAGATGTTTTTGAGAAGGGGGTATTGTTCCAGATTTAGCATATGTCCGTTCAATCTTAGATTAGGGTTGAGGTGGAGTGGTTGTAAAGTGTTAAAAGAATGAATCAGATTCAAGGAATTAAAAAGATTCTGAAGAGACCTTATACTAAATAAGATACCTTTTAATAACTTAAGAGTGCCTATGCTAGCTTTGTTCAAAAAGGGGAGTGCTGCAGAGTTAATGTTCAGAGCTTTAACGTAGTTGTAATAAAGGACAACCCAAGCCGGGGCCCAAGGCGCATAGTCTTTATGGTAGGAAGCGATATTAAAAATTCTACTTCCATTTATTATCTCATAGTATGATTTGAAGTCAGGTAGGCCCAGGCCTCCTTGTTCCTTAGGGAAGGTAAGTTTTGCATAGCTAATCCTGACAGATTTAGGGGCCCATATACATTTTGAAAGTAGAGATATAATATTTTTAAAGAAGTTATGTAGGATGCTAGTAGTTGCATTAAATATATACAGGAATCTAGGAAGAATGTTCATTTTAATGATTGAAGTTCTGGCCAAAAAAGGGAGCTTAAGCTTAGCCCATCTGCTAAGATCATTTTGAACACTAGACCAGCATTTAGCTATATTATCCTGATAATGATCGGAGTTCCCTTGAGAGAAGGATATGCCTAAATAAAGGAGTTGTTGTTTAGTGTTAATACCTGTATTAGCAAATATATTAGGTAATGTAGAATGAATATTTATCGGGACAATTGATGGTTTATCTCTGTTGAGTTTGTAATTAGCGAGGTTAGAAAAGGTGTTGATGGAGGATATGATCTTAATCGAGTCAGAACAGGGGAGTGTAAAGTAAATATTTAGATTGTCGGCGAATGCCGAGAAAAAAATATTTGAGTTAAAAATAGTAGGTGGATGATGAAATGTATTCTGCTTGATGAGGATGAATAATGGTTCCATGTAAAGGTTGAATAGCAGTGGGGAGAGAGGGCAGCCTTGCCTAACACCATTAATAATTTTGATTCTGTTAGAAGTCTGTTTATTAATTTGTAAAATAGTATAAGCATTAGAGTATAGGGTTTTGATCTTACTAATATATGAATTTGGAATGTTAAAAAAGGGAAGAGAATCAAATAGAAATTCTGTGCTGATACGATCAAAAGCCTTGGAAGCGTCAACCGCTAAAGCGTACATAGGGGATTTATTGATAGAAGAGAGATAGATCATAGCTTTCAAGGATAAGGTGTGGTCATTAGTTTGTCTACCTGGAATGAAACCAGATTATTCAGATGAGACAATGAAAGGGATAACTGCTTTCAGCCTGTTAGCTAGGACTGTGGCCAATATCTTCATATCGATATTAACTATAGAAATGGGTCTAAAATTCGAAGGGTTTTTGGGATCAGCATTATGTTTTGGAATAAAAATAGTTCTAGAGCATTCAAATGTATATCCTTGAATCCAGAGAAGGTGATATGGTTAAACAACAAAAGCAAAGCCTTAGAGATTTTTGCAATAAATGTCTTATAGAATTTGGCCGTAAATCCATCTGGGCCAGGTGATTTGTTAGGTTTAAGACTATTGATAGCCATGGTGATTTCTTGTATTGAAATTTCTCTATCTAGAAGTTTATTTTGAATCTTGGTTAGTTTAGGAAAGATTAGATTGTTAAGAAAAAGTTGTAGCTCTTCTTTATTTAGGGAGTTACCCATATGTCCATAAATTTGGGTGTATAAGGATTCAAATACTTTAATAATCCCATCAGTCTTCTGATATTCCTTCCCTTGATAGTGGATTTCTGATATAAAAGGGGATGTTCTATTCAGATTAACTACTCTGGCTAAGAATTTAGAGGGGAATTGAACTAGATCCGCATAATTGGCCAACAATTTAATCTCGTAGTAGTTAAGGTTGTCGGCTTGTAATGATAAGAGTTCTTTTTGTAATTGTATCATTTGATCCTCCAACTCTGGGGAGTGTTTCTCCTGAATTTCAGTTTCTATCTTATGGAGTTTAGAGGTTATATCAAATTCCTTTTTGTTGAGAAGCTTCTTATAGTATGAGGCTTTGTTAATAAGGAAACCTCTTATCATAGCCTTAATTGCAACCCACTCACAGTCCAAAGGAGTCTGTAAGGAACCACAGGATTTTCGAAATTGATCAAGATAAGCTTCAACTTGAGAAATAATCTCCTCCTTCACAAGAAGGTTGGGGTTTACACACCACCAGATAGTTTTGCACTTTGTGGAACTTTTGTTCTGCCAATGGATAGAAAGAGAGATCTTAGAATGATCAGAGGGACTTCTAGGGTAATTGGCAAAAGAAATGTCTAGGCTATGGAACACTGAGGAAATCAGAAAAAAGTCCAGCCTAGACCAATTTTTAGTGCAATTGGAGAAGAAGGTGAATTTATTAAATTTATGGGAAGCATTTAAAAAGATATAAGGATCGAATAAGTTGAAATCCTCCTTTAGTTCTGATGGTTGCATAAATATTAAATTTGGCCTTAGCGTTTGTTCTATCATTTTTAGGGTCCTGTATGGAGTTCTAATCTCCCCCTATAATATAATAATGATTGGGAAATAAAGCAAGTAGGTTGTAAATCTGCATAATGAAATTCTGTTGAGCTGAGCATGGAGAATATATATTAACTATTAAGACAGGTTTGTCGAGGTAAGGGCAGGTTGTAATGAAATAACACCATCTACCTTCATTATCTGAATCAATTTTCACTATATCATGCAAGAAACTATTTTTAATTATAATAGCCACCCCTGCACTATTAGATGCAACCCCTGAAGCTATGATCTTCTTAACCCAAGGTCTCACTCTGTCATGTTCCCATTGGTGATTAAGGAGATGCGTCTCCTGAATAAAAACAATATTTGATGTAGATTTGAGAGTCAGGTGCATAAAAAGTTTTTTTTATTGGGTGTTTGTAACCCTTTGATGTTCCACGATTCTATGTCCCACATAAGCTGAGTTTCATAGGTAGCTTAAAGAAAACATAAAGTAAGGAGTATTTATAATTGACTGTTGTTTTCTAAGAGGATGAAACAAAACAAGTTGGGCAAGTATAAAAATTCCTTCCTGCTTGGAACCCATGCCTACCCATATCCCCCAAAGCCCGGAAAGTTCTGGGAAAATAAAGAATAAAATGAGATTCAATTCCCTTTTATAGAAACTCCTAGGTCCCCCACAAAGGGGGAGATGGTTTAGACCCAGAAAACAATTCCTAAAACACCAGAAACTAAAATGCATAACTATCCCAAGCAGTTCTTAAAAACACTCATAACTCCGCTATAGTTATAATTAGAACATAAGATTAAGCAGCACTAGTAGTGGCATCACATATAAAACAAAGTGATTGAGAGGGAAAGACAAAAATGTTTATAGGTATTTGTTATCTATTGTAAACTTAGGAACAGAATATAGAAGGAAGGAAAAAACGACTAAAGGGGAGAAGTCTTTAACCCCTAAATGTAGTTAGTAACCTTGTAACATAGAACAAGTATTAAGTCGAAGCTATAATCCTAGACCCAAAAAGTGTAAAACCAACACTGTTGATTTCTCCTGCAGACGGAGTGGGTATATAGGCATCATTGTCCTAACAATATTATTATACATCAGTGCCCTGTTAGTGTTTCAACCACAGCAACTATTATGGGAGTTAGTAACACAAAATGTTTGATAAGACATAATATTGGAGCTCCAATAATTAATATTATGAGTTCAAACAAGAACAATAGAGAGTGAAGCTCAGCAGAGAGACTGTGTACTCGACATACTTTGTACAGCATCTCTTAATCTTTCTCAGCACCAACTTTCCTCTATATGTTACAGATATTAACAAGCTATTAGAATTTCAAACATCCTCAAAGCTCTATATCACACTCATAAACTTATTTTCTTAGAACTGTGTTCATCACCATCATTGTGTATATTTGTAACAATATTTTACTAAACACCATTTTAAAATAAATTGTTATCTCAAATTAATACAAGGCATACCACTCTTTATTAAACCTCCATTTAAAGAACTTGGAGTGTAGTGTGAGTTAGGTAACCTTAAGAGCAAAAGCCTCCGAGAGGCATAGATACTGTGAGAGGGTACCCCTATTCCAAAAGAACCTTCTGCCGAGGCTGAGGGCCTCAAAGGGATTAACATTAGCTCCCGGAATAATTTGTGAGAGGTACCCTATGATCCTTATGCACACATAACCATCCATTACATAATATAGAAAAATGTATATAACTGTAAAAATAATTAAATATGGAACTTGGTTCTAAAGACATATATCGTATAAATATTTCATAATGTAATATATGCAAGTGCACTCATGACAAGATTGTGATACTACATTCTAAATGTGAAAATCATGCAATCTTATGGGCACATCATCATACCGAGATTGGGGGTTAGTAATATATGGTTCACATGGGGCAGTCACTGTGGTATGTCCATCAGCATTGCCACCTCACAGCAAGAGTCTCTCCAATCCGATCCCCGGCTGGGGAGTCTCCCCAAACAGATAGTGCATGCTGTGTTCCTGTGGGTTTCCTCCCAAAGGCCTGCTGTAGATGGATTGAAGACCCCAAATTGTCCCTAGGTATGAGTGCGTGTATGTGAGTGCCCCCTGTGTAAGGCCGGGCGCCAGGCTGTCAGCTCAACATCACAAAACACCACTACCAATCACAAACTGGCAGGTGATCCACCGTAGCAACTCCCAGCCGGGAGAAGCCAAGAGAAGAAGTTAATGGTTCACTTGCATAGGCAGCGCATGTTGCCTCCTAAAAATTGTCACAGTTAACAAATCTACAGGTTATGTTATAGTTATAATAGCTGCAACTTCGCTTAAGCCATTAGATACGAATTGTGCATTTCATACCACGGTATGTGATGGTCTGCTAAAGGCAAACCTTCAGAGCTGACCCAAAAACTGATTTATAAAGTACCTATATTGACTATGTATAATTAGGCAGTTCACATAAAATGGACAAGATAAGCTTGTAAAATAAGTTTGAATTGATCCAGTCTGAACCCATTACACAAGTTATACTTCATTATGAAATACAAGCTCCCATAAAGAACAGAATGTGAGTTTTAAAACCTGCGCTGAGGTTTGAGATTCAAACAGTATTACAAAATGCTTTTAAAAATGATGAAACATCTAACTCAAACAACTCAGCTGAACAAATAAAGCACTTGCTTAAGCTGAAATGAGCAGCAGAATATCTGTTTGCGACAAGTCACTCTTCCAGCCAGACAAACGATCACTTTTGTTACTGTGGGAAAACATTGAACTGAGCTCTCTCTCCACTGATCATTACAAATTCCACTGAGTACGGCTGTAAGATCAGCTGACTACAATTACCCTAGCGACTTCAGTTAAAGACAGAGTGAGTAAAAAAAAAAAGTAGTTCTCATAATATAACAATAACAGTGTATATTTAGTTACTGGTTCAACTGGTGTAAGAGGAACTGCAAAACAGGTTGCAGCAGCGCTCGTTGAGCCAAACGCTTAAGTTACTTAAACTAAACGAAGCAGTCTCTTTCTGTTTTATAACAAGCACGTCTAATGTTACCTGTAAATGAAGAGCCCTACTAACTCTCTAGGTTATGTAGTTTATATCTGTTTGTTGACCAGATCCTGATTGAATTAGGATGGCAGACTCCTCTGATTGCTTCGGTAAAACTTAGAGATCCTGGACAACATGGCGTTTCAAAGCGCAAACAAAAAAAGAGCCAGTACTTCGCCAGTGGAAGACAGGAGAGACTTACCACTTTAAGATGTCCCTCTGCTCATGGGAAATAGGAGGGTCAAAGTTCCTCTATGTAAAAAGCAACATGGCAGACAGTTAGGATTTTGCGTGCATTCCTATTGGTGCCACGAGGGAGCAGGGCTGTGTATCGGCCTTTCAAGGTGCTCAGGTGTTTCTAGACCTGAACATCTTTAAGGTGAGTAAAAACAGAGCAGAATAAACTTTTAGCATTTAGTGATCAGGTATCGCCACATGCTATAAAACGGTTACTGATTTTGCACCAATGAATCAGGACATTCTTTAAATGCTTGAAGAAAAATTACAGATGCTTCCTTGCTGTTATGAGCCGAGAGTTTGGATCCTTGGTGAAAGAAAAAAGAGTGTTGGGGTATCTCATTTGAAATTTGATTAAGTAAGCACAAAAAGGGGCTAGTTTTTGTCTCTCCATTTTAATTGGAGCAGGAAGATCAGATGAGAGAGATATTTTTGAGCCGTTCCACTCTATGTATTTCTTGTTTCCAGCTGCAATTACTAATTTATAAAAGAAAAAGTCCAATAAGTGCCAAAGCGGAGCAAATGCCCCTTTGTCGAAAGCAAAATAAATAAAACCAATAATTAAAAACAAAGGAGGCAAACCATGGAACCAATGCCAAAAGATCATAGGTCTCATATGATGCCAAGAATACTCTCCAAGTAGTCAAATGTCCTTAAAAGTCGTATTTATTAACATAACATCCAGACAAATAGTGGGTAAGCGCTTTCGCCAGAAGGCTTCTTCAGACCATTGTAACTAATTAACCAACGGCTGCACTTAAATACCTATAAAGGCAGGAAAACACAATTAAAAATACACACATATTGATTTTTAAAGTGACAATACTATGAAAATCAATGAGTGAGCTCCAAATATATAATAAAAAGCACAGAGTATCATCCCAAGAAATATCTAAAAATTTAAACATATATATATATATATATATATATATATATATATATATATATATATATATATGGTTCCCATTCAGAAGCCTGAAACATCATAAGCCTGAAAATCAAAATCCTGAAACCAAAAGCCTGAAAATTCAGAATCCTGAAAACTCAAAATCCTGAAAGCCCAAAATCCTGAAAGACCAAAATCCTGAAACTCAAAATCCTGAAAACACAAATAATGCTAATATGTCACTATAAAGACACTAATATCTACCAACTGACCCTGACCCTAACCCTAACCCTAAGGTCCGTCACTATCGTGACACTCACCTGACCCGCCCTAACCCTAACTCACTTAAACCGCCCCTAACCCCAATATTTGTCACTATTGCATACATGCCTAACCTGCTCTAACCCTAACTCACTTAAACCGCCTAACCCTAACATAAAACCAACGCACACTTACCTGACCCCAACGCATGACCTAACACCACAGGGCTAACAATAGCAAAGCCACAATGACATCAGTATGTCTATTTTGTGTTTTCAGGATTTTGAGTTTCAGGATTTTGGTCTTTCAGGATTTTGGGCTTTCAGGATTTTGAGTTTTCAGGATTCTGAATTTTCAGGCTTTTGGTTTCAGGATTTTGATTTTCAGGCTTATGATGTTTCAGGCTTCTGAATGGGAACCATATATATATATATATATATATATATATATATGAGAAACTCTCTAAAATCATCTTGTGTGTCCAAATATAAACAATAAAAACACATACAAATATGAATAACAGTAAATGTAAAATCAACCTTGCACAGACACAAAATATAGTCACTTGTGCAATCTACGGGTTCTCAAAAAAGGTTTAATTGGAACCATAGAGTTAAGACCAGGGGTCCTATCTGATCTAAGCCTCATGATCCAAGTGGCTTCTCTGGTCTCGATATATGTCCTAATGTTACCTCCCCTAGGTCCTGGGGCAATCTGCTCTACTATACAGAAATTAAAGACATGTATCGCACCCTCTTCCATAACATGCCTTGCCAAAGCATTAGTTCTAGTGCCTGTTCTGATATTATATAGATGTTCACGCACCCTGTCTTTTAGCATTCTGTTGGTCTTACCAATATAGAATGCTTGGCACCGCTCACAGGTAGCTAAATAAACCACATTTGCAGACAGACAGGTACCATATACCTTGAACTCATATGTTCTATGAGAAACGGGGTGAATAAATATATTGCCTAGATTTATAAAATTACAATAATTGCAATTATCACAGCTAAAGGTACCACACATAGTAGATACTCTAGAATCTACTCGTTCATTCGGATAACACAGGAGTCTCTTGAGGTTCTTTTTATTCTTATATATAAATCTCGGGGTTTGGCCGACTATCCCCTCCAACTCAGTATTGGCTAATAGTACCCGCTAGTGAGACCTAACAATATCTTTAATTGCACCTACATCAGTGATATAAAATAGTGGATATGCTATAGTACTAGCCACCTCGTGTGCTATATGATTGTCTATTCTCCTCTCCACATCTTCATCTCTATCCACTGATGAAATAACAAAATACGGTGCTGCACGGTAATTTCTAAGGGTATCTATATCTCCAGTGCTTTTCAAAATGTCACTGGTCGAATAGCCTCGTTGCAAAAATCTTTCACATAATTCATCTATCTCCTTCTTAAAGCCTGTCTCGGTAGGATTATACCTAGAGGCACGTATTGCTTGTCCCTTAACAATATTACCATATACGTATCCTGGGTGCATACTCAATCTGTGCAGCAAAACATTTTTATGACAGGCCTTCCAATAGATGCCTGTATTAACCATACCATTAGATAATCTCTCTACAAAGACATCTAAGAAGGGAAGCTTAACTGAAGAGAACTCATACGTAAATTTCAAATAACTAGTGCATGAATTAAGTTCATGAACTAAATTACTCAATTCAGTGGATGTACCTGTCCACAAAAGGAACAAGTCATCCACAAATCTTCTATAGAATGGAATAAATCTGTGAAAATATTGAATTGGAAACAGAAAAGTATGTTCCCATTCTGCCATGAACAGGTTGGCGTAGCTATTGGCACAAGATGTGCCCATAGCCACGCCATCCTTTTGTAGATAGAATCTCCCATCAAAATAAAAAATATTGGAGTCCAAAACTATTTCAAGAAATAACAACAACAGTTCTATCTTACTATCCTGCATCAACGTTTCCCTTCTTATATAATTATTAAGCAGTCTAATCCCCTCAGTATTGGGAATAACTGTAAAAAGGGACTGTATATCTAGTGTCACAAAATAGTAGTCAGCCTCTAAGGTGGTAATCTTGAAAACGTGATTCAGATCTAACAAAAATTCTTTGGTGTCACATAGAATAAAATTATTTGAATCTACTAATGGTCTGAGTTCTCTCTCTATATATATAGATAGCGGTTCCGTGGACCAACCTCTACCCACCACTATAGGTCTTAGTGGGGGGTCATCTCTTACTTTATGGATCTTAGGGAGTCCATGTATGATGGGGATTAATGGAAACTTCACATCTAAAAACTGATATAACTCCATGTCAATAATATTGCTCTTATGAACGTCTTCCAAATTGGATTTTATGCTATATATAATAGATTCAATCTTTGCATTCTCAATACTTGTATAAAACGAATTGTTGGATAACATATCATTCATTTTAGTAACATAGTGTTCCATATCCATAAGCACTATCCCACCTCCCTTATCTGCTGGTCGAATGGCTATATTAGGATCTAACATCAGGGAGTTGAGTGCCCGTCTCTGCTGAAAGGATAGATTAAATCTATTCCTTGCTGTCCTGCTGTTCATATTCAGCTTGTATAAATCATCTTCTACTAATTTACTAAAGGCTGTCAACAGTGGGTGCAATGGAGGTGTAAAAGTGCTTGGTTTCCTAAGATTCCTGATATCCATAATATCATTACCATTAAAGAAGACCTTAAGTGAAATATTCCTAATAAACAGCTTAAAATCACGCAGGGTCTCTTCATAACTACTTCGAGTACTAGGGATAAACGACAAACCCTTTGTCAAGAGTTCCTCTTCAGCTACCGTAAGTGTCCGTGATGACAAATTAACTACTATGTGTTCACTCTCCCTTCCCACATCTTCTTGATATTGCGACTCATAGGTCGCTGTGGGGAGAGTTTCCTTTTCTGTCTGCCCCTGCTGGCAGAACGTGTTCTCCCTTCTCTCCTCTCTACATTGATGGGGAAAGGGTGTGTTGCACTAAAATGTAACCCTCCTTCCAAAGTACTACCCCCTCTATGATTGAACAAATCACTGCCTTCATGAAGTGTACTCCCTTTATTCACTTTCCTTCTTACTACCATTTCAATGGGTGCTTCACTGACAGCATCTATAGTGGCAGTGTTAACCTCATTAGTCCCGAGGGGTGGGTTGTCTCTATTGATGCATGAGAGCACAGGTTGTTCATCAACTAAAAGAGGTACACTATTTGTTATTCCTTTATCATTCACAACATCATTATCCGGGACATTTCTAACAGTCCCGTGTCTCTCTAGTGTATCAGCACATAAGACATTACTAGTAGAAATATCATTCAAATTATCAACAACATTATTAGCAGAGGCAACTGTTCTCCCATGTGATGAATGCCCTTGTTCAATACCATGACCAGTGTCTGTGGTCATAGTATTCCTTGGCCAAGTGAAGATATTCCCTCTGCGAAAGTCCAGTATGTCTCTTTGTAATTTGGATCTTTTCTGATCCAAAAGTCGCTTCTCATACTGAGAAACACTATCGAGCAATTTACAAAAATGTTCATCTACATATTGTGCTGGATAGCGTTCATACAAGTCACTTTGCTGTTTAATTACACTCGCCCTTAACGCTTCTTCCAACGGAAGAAAAAAGTCATTAAGTAACCTCATATAACTGAGGCTTACCTCAATGTTAATATTCTGCCATTTAAAAAGAAGCTCCGGATATTGCATGCCCATTGTCGGCATCTTAAAGACTCTCAGGCCCCTCAGTATTATTTTGCATTGTAGGCAAACATCAAAGTGTTGCCTTTGGGTCTGCATCCATTTAAGTTTGCATAAATCTACATCCAGTTGCTCTAGGGCTGTATGCAAGCCTTCACGATTAAAATGTTCAGTAGGCTGGTTACCAATATCCGTTCCTTCAAATTCGACCTCATAGAGCATTAGTGGATTGTATTCATTCGAAACGACTTGTGTGAACCTCTCAAGCGCTGAACGCTCATAGTTCGTCGTCACTTCCTTGTTGCGAATAGTATACGGAAGTTCCACCACTTCAGTATTGGCATCAACCATGTCTCCGCAAACGCACCGGCAATCCAAATAACAAAAGAAAAAGTCCAATAAGTGCCAAAGTGGAGCAAATGCCCCTTTGTTGAAAGCAAAATAAATAAAACCAATAATTAAAAACAAAGGAGGCAAACCATGGAACCAAAGCCAAAAGATCATAGGTTTCATATGATGCCAAGAATACTCTCCAAGTAGTCAAATGTCCTTAAAAGTCGTATTTATTAACATAACATCCAGACAAATAGTGGGTAAGCGCTTTCGCCAGAAGGCTTCTTCAGACCATTGTAACTAATTAAACAACGGCTGCATTTAAATACCTATAAAGGCGGGAAAACACAATTAAAAATACACACATATTGCTTTTTAAAGTGACAATACTATGAAAATCAATGAGTGAGCTCCAAATATATAATAAAAAGCACAGAGTATCATCCCAAGAAATATCTAAAAATTGAAACATATATATATATATATATATATATATATATATATATATATATGAGAAACTCTCTAAAATCATCTCGTGTGTCCAAATATAAACAATAAAAACACATACAAATATGAATAACAGTAAATGTAAAATCAACCTTGCACAGACACAAAATATAGTCACTTGTGCAATCTACGGGTTCTCAAAAAAGGTTTAATCGGAACCATAGAGTTAAGACCAGGGGTCCTATCTGATCTAAGCCTCATGATCCAAGTGGCTTCTCTGGTCTCGGTATATGTCCTAATGTCACCTCCCATAGGTCCTGGGGCAATCTGCTCTACTATACGGAAATTAAAGACATGTATCGCACCCTCTTCCATAACATGCCTTGGCAAAGCATTAGTTCTAGTGCCTGTTCTGATATTATATAGATGTTCACGTATCCTGTCTTTTAGCATTGTATTCATCTTACCGACATAGAATGCTTGGCACCCTTCACAGGTAACTAAATAAACCACATTTGCAGACAGACAGGTACCATATACCTTGAACTCATATGTTCTATGAGAAACGGGGTGAATAAATACATTGTCTAGATTTATAAAATTACAATAATTGCAATTATCACAGCTAAAGGTACCACACATAGTAGATACTCTAGAATCTACTCGTTCATTCGGATAACACAGGAGTCTCTTGAGGTTCTTTTTATTCTTATATATAAATCTCGGGGTTTGGCCGACTATCCCCTCCAACTCAGTATCGGCTAATAGTACCCGCCAGTGAGACCTAACAATATCTTTGATTGCACCTACATCAGTGGTATAAAACAATGGATATGCTATAGTACTAGCCACCTCATGTGCTATATGATTGTCTATTCTCCTCTCCACATCTTCATCTCTATCCACTGATGAATTAACAAAATACGGTGCTGCACGGTCATTTCTAAGGGTAACTATATCTCCAGTGCCTTTCAAAATGTCACTGGTTGAATAGCCTCGTTGCAAAAATCTTTCACATAGTTCATCTATCTCCTTCTTGAAGCCTGTATCCGTAGGATTATATCTAGAGACACGTATCGCTTGTCCCTTAACTATATTACCATATACGTATCCTGGGTGCATACTCAGTCTATGCAGCAAAACATTTTTATGACAGGCCTTCCTATAGACGCCTGTATTAACCATCCCATTAGATAAACGCTCAACGAAGACATCTAAAAAGGGGATCTTGACTCGAGAGAACTCATACGTGGACTTCAAATAGCTAGTACATGAATTAAGTTCATGAACAAAATAACTTAATTCAGTGGACGTACCAGTCCATAAAAGGAACAAGTCATCCACAAATCTTCTATAGAATGGAATAAATCTATGAAAATATTGCATTGAAAACAAATACATACGTTCCCACTCTGCCATGAACAGGTTGGCGTAGCTATTGGCACAAGATGTGCCCATAGCCACGCCATCCTTTTGTAAATAGAATCTCCCATCAAAATAAAAAATATTGGACTCCAAAACTATTTCAAGAAATAACAAAAGGAGCTCTAACTTACTATCATGCATTTGCGTTTCCCTTCTTATATAACTCTTAAGCATTCTAATCCCTTCAGTATTGGGAATAACTGTGAATAGGGACTGTATATCAAGTGTCACAAAATAGTAGTCAGTCTCTAAAGTAGTCCTCTTGAAAAAGTCATTCAAGTCTAACAGGAATTCTTTAGTATCACGTAGAATAAATTTATTTGAATCTACTAATGGTCTAAGTTCTCTCTCTATGTATATAGATAGAGGTTCAGTAGACCAACCTCTACCCGCCACTATAGGTCTTAGTGGGGGGTCATCTCTTACTTTATGGATCTTAGGAAGTCCATGTATGATGGGGACTAATGGACACTTAACATCTAAAAACTGATATAACTCCATGTCAATAATATTGCTCTTATGAACGTCTTCCAAATTAGATTTTATGCTATATATAATAGATTCAATCTTAGCATTCTCAATACTTGTATAAAAGGTATTGTTGGATAACATATCATTCATTTTAGCAACATAATGTTCCATATCCATAAGTACTATCTCACCTCCCTTGTCTGCTGGTCAAATGGCTATAGTGGGATCAAACATCAGGCTGTTCAATGCCCGCCTCTGCTGAAAGGACAAATTGGATCTATGCCTTACTGTCCTCCTGTTCATACTTAGCTTATATAAGTCATCTTCCACTAATTTACTAAAAGCTGTTAACAATGGATGTAATGGAGGTGTGAAAGTACTTGGTTTCCTAAGATTCATGGTATCCATAGTACCAATACCATTAAAGAAGAGCTTAAGTGAAATATTCCTAATAAACAGCTTAAAATCACGTAGAGTCTCTTCATAGCTGCTTCGAGTACTAGGGATGAAAGATAAACCCCTTGTCAAAAGTTCCTCTTCAGCTGCTGTGAGTGTCCGTGACGACAAATTAACTACTATGTGTTCATTCTCCCTTCCCACATTTTCTTGATATTGCGACTCATAGGCGACGAATAGAATGCTAAAAGACAGGATACGTGAACATCTATATAATATCAGAACAGGCAGTAGAACTAATGCTTTGGCAAGGCATGTTATGGAAGAGGGTGCGATACATGTCTTTAATTTCCGTATAGTAGAGCAGATTGCCCCAGGACCTAGGGGAGGTGACATTAGGACATATACCGAGACCAGAGAAGCCACTTGGATCATGAGGCTTAGATCAGATAGGACCCCTGGTCTTAACTCTATGGTTCCGATTAAACCTTTTTTGAGAACCCGTAGATTGCACAAGTGACTATATTTTGTGTCTGTGCAAGGTTGATTTTACATTTACTGTTATTCATATTTGTATGTGTTTTTATTGTTTATATTTGGACACACGAGATGATTTTAGAGAGTTTCTCATATATATATATATATGTTCAATTTTTAGATATTTCTTGGGATGATACTCTGTGCTTTTTATTATATATTTGGAGCTCACTCATTGATTTTCATAGTATTGTCACTTTAAAAAGCAATATGTGTGTATTTTTAATTGTGTCTTCCCGCCTTTATAGGTATTTAAGTGCAGCCGTTGGTTAATTAGTTACAATGGTCTGAAGAAGCCTTCTGGCGAAAGCGCTTACCTACTATTTGTCTGGATGTTATGTTAATAAATACGACTTTTAAGGACATTTTAAGCACGCTTTAACGTGCTTTAGCGCGATTTAGCGCGGAGTTGCCACTAGAGCAGCATCGGGCAGCGCCGGTTAAACAAGGTTAAACTCTTTCTGGCTCCAGAAAGTCTGTTCTTCAATTTTTCCCTTAGAACTGCTCTGTTAGGAACCTAAACAGTTTACACCTTCACTAAAAAGTGCAGCACTTGTTCCAAATAGCTTTTTCTTCTCAAAAAGCTCAGCACTTGTCTTATAAGCATATCCCTTGTCTTATAAGCATTCTCTTTGCAGGTCAAGCACTCCTATATTATACAAATCTCTCACTAGCAAAACCCCCCAGGAGTGCCCACTTCCCTGCTAAGCCCACTACTTTTCTGTCTCATACCAACTCATAATTCTTTCTAGCATGTCGAAGGGTCAGATGCTGGCGTCCTCTCCTGCCCAGTTGGTGAATCTGGTAATTCTGAGACAATGTTACAATTGCCTCATGTACACGGACAACCCTCTCCTCCTCCCACGTAACACTAACACTTGTGAGAGATTCAGCTATTTAGCCAGACTGGAAGCTGAGCTCTCTCAACTCAGGACTGGCAAGACCAGGCAGGAGGAGAAGGCAACTACACACACCACAATACCAGTCTCACATAACTCAACCACACCACTGAATCAAACACATAAACACACTAAGACATACTCGGAGGCTCTGAGTAAAAATTTACCTAAACAGCAGAGGCCTCCAAAGCAGACACCCAAGCAACTGCAAACTCAATACACCACACAAACAACACATAAAAAACAAAATCAGTGTGCAAAGCAGTCACTGCCCTTAAGGCCAAATACCACACCAAACATACTTGTCATAGGTGACTCCATAGTCAGACACACTGACATCCCGCTCACCAGACTGAGTAAGGAGAAGGTCACAGTAAGCTGCCTGTCGGGTGCTAGAATCCGCCACATAACGCAAGCACTCAGGTCTCTCAACAGCAGGTACAAGTACGACTCAGTCATTGTCCACGCTGGTGTCAACGACCTGAGACGTACCTCCTTGGACTACATGAAAAGAGACATTGAGGAGCTCTCTGATTATGTAGCCCAGGCAGGTATGTCCCTGACCTTGAGCAGTATCCTACCTTCACCTAGAATGATGCCACAATACAGTGATAAGATGATCAGCTTTAATAATTGGCTTAAATTCTGGTGTCATTCAAAGGGGATCCAATGTCTGTCTGCCTGGGATGACATGCTGGACAAGCCACGCTGCTTCAAGAAGAGACAGCTTGCACCTGTCACCCTAGGCTTCCGGATATTGGCAAAGGCTCTTGCCACCCCATAGTGCCTTTTTAGGCAAGGCTCAAATTCTAAACCTACCACCCTAGAACACAAAAAGGAAAAAACTAAGGGTAATGCTGCTCAATGCCAGAAGTCTCAATCTCAAGATGCACGCATCGAGGCCCTTCTCAGTATGGAGAACATCGATGTCTGTGCTGTGACAGAAACCTGGTTCAAGGCTCCTGAGAGCACCCCAGCACTATCAGGTTTCACCTCATATCATGCCCGCCCCAAAATCCGGACAACACCAAGAAAGGAGGGGTGTCCATATTCATAAAGGACACCCACACCTCAAGGTTGGTGGCAACGCACGATGCATCGGAGACCATCCAGGTGCAATTAACCATAGGCAAGACTGCTCTGCAATTTGTAGCATGTTACAGGCCACCCTCTCAAACTCAGGAACCTCACATGGCCTTCCTGAAAACATTGGAGGGGATAAATGTATCTCCAAACACCATCATACTAGGTGATTTCAACTACTTTAATATAGACTGGGAACACTACTCAAGCCCAAACACTCTAGCCCAAAGGTTCCTGGAGTTCATAAACTCAAATGCCATGGAACAACTAGTCACCATCCCCACAAGAGGAGAAAACATACTTGATCTCATCATCACGAACATGGGATCACAATGTTCAACACCGGAAGTATACCCCTCACTGGTGAGATCAGATCATAAACTAATCTCGCTGGAGGTCCTCATCCCACCCTACCTGAAATAAAAAGATCACAGTGAAAACTTCTCAAAAGCCGACTTCACACTTCTAAAAACTAGCGTGGTCTCCTTTAAGGCCCCTGAGCCAGTGGTAAACATTACTCAAACTGCTGAATCACTTACAAATGCCTTCTACCAGCACCTACAGGACTGCATGGATCAGGCAATCCCAAACAAAACTAAGACTCTTTGTACCAAAGGCAAGCATCCAGTCTGGTGGACCCCAGCCATAAACAAGCTCTGCAACAAAAGGAGGAAGCTACTACAAGATAGAGCAAAATCCTTGAAAGGTAAGACACCTTTGATCATTATAAGTAAAAAACTAAGAGCTCTCATAAAATCATCGAAGGCAAATTTTGAGAGAAAAATCGCCAAGGACTCAAAAGACAATCATAAGGCCTTCTTTAGCTATGTTAGAAACCTAGGAGGAAGCTCCCAGATATGCTCAGAATTAGTTCAAAATGATGTGAAGATTACTGAACCTACACACATTGCCAACATACTGGCTGACAGGTTCAGTGCAAACTTCTCCCCCCCCCAAAAGGAGAGATATCTATACTAGAGGATTGTAGCCCCCCCAAACATCTCCAACGCCCAGGTGAGAACTGCCCTCTCCAAGGCAAAAAACACAGCATCCATGGGACCGGATGGTGTCCCCGGCTGTGTGCTCCACGAACTCAATGAGGAATTAAACCCGCAGTTAGGACAGCTGTTTAATCTTAGCCTCACCTCAGGATACGTACCCAAGGAGTGGCGCACGGCGACTGTGGTCCCACTTCACAAGGGCGGTGCCTCCACCGACCCTGGTAATTACCGTCCCATTAGCTTGACAAGCCTTATCTGCAAAGCCATGGAGAGGATCATAATGGAACTCATAAATAAAGACATAGGGAACTTGCAGACTTTGGATCCAACCCAGTTTGGCTTTGTCAAAGGCAGATCATGCCTTTTAAACTTGGTTGACTTTTTCGAGACAGTCACCAAGGCCATTGATGAGGGAAAGGCAGTCCATACAGCCTACCTCGACCTGGCAAAGGACTTCGACACAATACCCCACTCAGGTATCATCGAAAAACTCATCAGCTTGAATGTAAACCCATACATCACAAGATGGGTTGCAAACTGGCTAAGTGACAGAACCCACAGGGTCAGAGTTGCTGGAGCCATGTCAGACTCAAAGCCTGTCACAAGTGGTGTCCCACAGGGCTCAGTTCTGGGTCCACTCTTGTTCGGCATCTACTTTTCTGAAGTACAAGCAAACACAGGAGGGTTATGGCTGACAAAGTTTGCAGATGACTGCAAACTGGGCCATAGTCGAAAACACATCTGACACATATATCCTTCAGAAGGGCCTCACAGAAATGGATAACTGGTGCCAGAGCCATGGCCTAAAGTTAAACGCCAAGAAATGCATAGTCATACCCTTCGGGAAAAACAAGGTTACCCCTAGCTACCATATAGGTGGCAATCCACTGAGCACAGAAGAAGTCATCAGGGATCTGGGGACCCAGGTTGACAGTAGCCTTTGTTTGACACTCATGTTGCTAAAGTAGTTAGGAAAACCTTCTACATTGCCCACCTGATCATGAAGGGATTCACATCTAGATCAAGGGAGGTCATCGTCCCCCTGTACTCATCACTCATTAGACCTATGATTGAGTACAATGCCCCATTCGAATGTATCTGACCCGACACCTGCAGCAGCTGGAAAGGCCCCAAAAGTTCCTCACCAAAAGGATAAAGGGTCTCAAAAATATGTCTTATGCTGCCCGACTGAAAGAACTCCAGCTCTATTCAGTCTCATACCGCTTGCTCAGAGGTGACTGTGCCTGACATATAAGGCCATGTCAAACCCAGATTTGATGAATATGCTTCACCTCAAAAATCTAGATCCCTCAGAACCACAAGGGCGGGAGACTTAAACCTTGACACGGTTATTAATAGAACGTGCTGGAGGGACAAATTCATCACCCAGAGACTCCCTATGCTGTGGAACAAAATCCCGGTACATGTGAGGCAGAGCACCTCGCTGGCCTTGTTCAAGAGGAATCTTGACCAATGGATGGGAGATCGCAGATATACCCCAGGGATTACTTCAGTGTCACTGCTTGACAGAGGCACAGCAAAATAATAGGCATAGTTTTATTCAAACTAAAGGGGTGGCGAAAGCCACATAACTATGGGCTAGGCTTATAAATGCCCTTGGGCAGATAGCCTAGTATGAACATATGAACCTATGAACCTATTTGACTACTTGGAGAGTATTCTTGGCATCATATGAGACCTATGATCTTTTGGCTTTGGTTCCATGGTTTGCCTCCTTTGTTTTTAATTATTGCAATTAGTAATTTGTTTACATGTTGATAGTTGAGTATTTTCACATATATAGGTCTCGGCTTGGATTTGTCAAAAGATGGTCTTAGAACTCTATGAGCACGTTCAATTATTATTTGGTCTGAGAAAGGTGCTTTGTCCAGAAATAATGCAAAAATTGCAGATATGTTCTCCAGTAATGCAAGTTGATCTATATGCTCCGGGATCCCTCTTAAAATGAGATTATTATGCCTGGATCTGGCTTCAAGGTCCAATAATTTCTGCTGGATGTCCATAATATTTGTGGCATTATTTTTTTGTTCTTTCTGTAGTTGTTCAATTTTTAACTCATTGTCAAACACCTTAGCTTCTGTTTTATCAATTCTTGTTAATATTCTGTCTATGGATTCACTGAACGTTTTAAGCTGGTGTGAGAAGCTTTGGATTGCTGTTTGAATAGGTTGCAGAACTAACTTTAATTCCTTCATGCTAGTAGGGTCAGTTTTCACTTTTGCTGGTGGTTTTGAGTTATCCTGTTGCTTAGCAGTTCTAGCTCTTTTAGAAGTTACCTCCTTCTCTGGAGATGCTATAGCAGAGAATTTCGCTTTAGTAATTTGAGTTTCCATGGAGTCAAGTTCCTGAGGCATATCTAGATTTCCCTTTTGTCTCTTTTATTTTCAGTTGAGAATAGGCCCCAGAGATCCAGACCACATGCACTGCAGGCAGCAATGAGGCAGGAGGCAAAAGGAAAAAAAAAAAATCAAATTCAATCCTTCAAACAGGCTCCTCAGCAATCCAAACCGGACGCAGGTATTTAAATCAGGTAGGATCCTTAATGCTTCTGTAAAGTTATTGAATGCTAAATTAACCTCTCTCCTTTTGAATTTGACTGTTGTATTTTTGAAAGTAGCAGAGCTATAGACTTACACTGCTTACAGGACGGCAGCCATCTTGATTCAATCAGTTGACAGGAATTATGTTTGTAGTTTTGCCTCTCTGCCACTCTGTGTTCATCCTTCTAACTGTCGAGCTAATCCACTTCGACATTTTGATTGTAAGCCATATATATATATATATATATATATATATGTATATATATATATATATATATATATATATATATATATATTATATGGCTTCACTTTATAATTTCAAAAAACTGAAATCCCGAATTTCAGTTTTTTGAACTTATAATGTCGAACGTTGAAAATCGCGAAAGTGCATAATTGTGAATCCGAATATCTTGAATTCATGGTTATGGCTTGTGTGTGGTGTTGTGACTGGATGGTGATTTGTGTTGTGTATGGATATGGGTGTGATTTAAGGTAAGTAAGTGTTTTGTTAGGGTTTTGTGTGAGAGTTTTAGTGTGTGTGAATGTGTTTGTTAGTTATACATGTGGGTTAAGGTAGGCAGATGAAAGTATGGGTGTCTAAGTGTTGGATGTGTTGGTGTTTGTATATCTGTGATGTTTGTGTGTGTGCGAGGGGCTGTAGAATGTGTGGGTGTGAGTTTCCTTTCTGTGTGTGTGTATGTGCAATGTTGGAGATGGTATATATAAGTAGGGGGTATGGGGGTTGTATTGCCTAATGAGCAGGATTCAAAGTAATTTACTTTACACTAAAGAAATTATTTAGTAACAAGCTTTATTTTTTCCAGTAAACAGAAAACAAAATAAACTCTATGTAACTGAACAGTAAATCACACTAAAACAGAAAACTAAGTAAACTCTATTTAACTAAAATATAAAATTAAACAATACATTTAAAGAAAAACATATACATCACAGATAAAGAGAAAGCTTTATCCTGTCTTCATTCTTGATTGGGAAGCCCTGTTGCAGTCAGGCAGGAGTCTTCATCGGGAAAACAGTCCTGGACAGTGCATCCACTCCACAGGTGAGGCTTCAGCCTGAGTGCAGGGAGCCCCAGCTATATATAACCAATTTATTTACCACAAATCATGAGAATCAGTACTTTCCCAGTGTAGGCCAGATCTTGCTAGAGCATTCTGTGGTGTTGGCCACCCACCCCAGAAGGAACAGCAATTCCTGCCAAATACAATGATTCTGCAATTTTCAAGTGTTACATTGGAATATTCCAATGACTTTGCAAGTTTAGTACTTTACTAGAATATTCCAGCACATGTACACATATAAGACATATTTCATAATCAAATGTATTGACTTTGCTGAAATCCCTAAACTGTTGTGGAACACAACATTTCTCATGCCTGCTGACACTTTCAGAATATAGCATTACTTCATATGTCAAGGAAGAAATAAAGAGAATGTCGAGATATAGTGAGGCAACAGTCAAATAATCATTCAATGTATCCCCCTTTCGTATCACATTTGTATCACATTCGGCCCCTTGACTTTTGACTCACTTATATTTGACATTCAAGACTGTATTTGCCTTTTTATAAATACAATAAGTTAAGCCATAATTCCAAAATGTCAACAAAATCAAAACAATTGGTAACCAAACAGCACAAAACAAGAAAACTTGAAAGAACACGTAATCCAGTACCATAAAGGATGTCCTGTTGTCTTCAAGGAACCAGTACGTTGAGTAACCAAACGAAAGTTTATTGCACAAAAACAAGGTTCAAATCCATGAAATCACACACTGTCCATTAAGCGCTTTCATCTCCTACCACGGGAGACTTCATCAGAATAACGTTTTATCTCATAGAAGGTCTTAAATAGATTCCCTGTTTTGAATCAACGAATAAAAACTTTACATCAATTACCCCAAACTTTTAAAGTCACAGTAAAAAGACAGTTGTATAAATTCTGTAAATATTTAACACCATAAGATGTTACATATATATATTTATATACCTATTAGACCTCCCATAAAGGATACTAATATATTGTTATTCTTATCAAAATATAAATAATTAAAAATAATTAAAAATTACATGAAACATATCACATTCTTTTTTTTGTAAAGTGCAAGTGCCTATTTTTTCATTTTGTAAAAAATACAAATGCCAATTTTTTCTCTCTCTCTCTTCAAAGAGACCAGGTATACATATACATGTGTATATTTGCAACCCTATATGTTATAGAAACTCTAGTGATGCAATTTTCCATATTAATTAACTCATTACAAATATAATAACCCACATACCAGTATGTTAATATACTATTACATTATTGTAGTGTTGTATTTGTGCATTACATTTCATACTTTGACAATATGTAAATAAATAAATACTTCATATAAAATTCATAAAATTATTCATTCTAAAAATACAACTATATGTTATAAAAAATCTACCTAAATATGCAATTATATAAAATGTTTATGTAATACATAAAAAATAATAAAAAATAAATACATGCATTATTACCTTATACATAAATATATACATGTATGCCTCCCAGAAATTGTCAAAAAGGAGCCTTAAAATGACTGCCAACAATCCATTAATTAATATGGAAAATTGCATCACTAGAGTTTCTATAACATATAGGGTTGCAAATATACACATGTATATGTATACCTGGTCTCTTTGAAGAGAGAGAGAGAAAAAATAGGCATTTGTATTTTTTACAAAATGAAAAAATAGGCACTTGCACTTTACAAAAAAAAGAATGTGATATGTTTCATGTAATTTTTAATTATTTATATTTTGATAAGAATAACAATATATTAGTATCCTTTATGGGAGGTCTAATAGGTATATAAATATATATATGTAACATCTTATGGTGTTAAAGATTTACAGAATTTATACAACTGTCTTTTTACTGTGACTTTAAAAGTTGGGGGTAATTGATGTAAAGTTTTTATTCGTTGATTCAAAACAGGGAATCTATTTAAGACCTTCTATGAGATAAAACGTTATTCTGATGAAGTCTCCCGTGGTAGGAGATGAAAGCGCTTAATGGACAGTGTGTGATTTCATGGATTTGAACCTTGTTTTTGTGCAATAAACTTTCGTTTGGTTACTCAACGTACTGGTTCCTTGAAGACAACAGGACATCCTTTATGGTACTGGATTACGTGTTCTTTCAAAATTAAAACAATCATTAAAATTAATATTGGATGTATTAACCAATTTAACAAATTGGTAGCAGATGTTGACCATCCAGTAGATATATCCCACCAATTGTGTGCAGTATCAGATTCTGCCTTCTTGACTAAACTAACCAATTTATTTCCTGTTATAATGTTTATTTCATGATGTAAAATACTATGATTTACTACCTGTAAATGTTTTTCAAGATGTTGAGTATTATTTAATACTTTTTGTAAAAGATTTAAGCTAAATGTCAAATTATGATGTTCCAGCTTGTCTGATAATGTGTTTCAGGAGAAAAGACATAAGTTTTATTGTGCCAATGTAAATGAGTTACATTATCTAAACAACTTACAAAAGGATGCATTAAAACATACAATAATGTTTGGTTTGTCACTAAGCATATACATTGAGGTGCTATTTCTACAAACATTTCAAACATGGGAGGTAATATAGTCAATTTGCAGATGCTGATGGAATACTGAAGAAAACACGGTTCATACATAGAGGAATGTTGTCCAAAAACAAGTCCACCCATCATTTCAGTACAGTTTTCCAGTTTGTGTGTTCTGTTCGAGAAATCAATATAATTTCCTTCTACATGAGGTAACCAATACTGGAATGGATACACAGGAGGTCCGAATACCAATGGCAAGGTTACAAACTGACACATTATTTTTGCATTTGTGACATTATAATGCATGATATAAACTGTACAAAAATTATCTGTGCATCTTGTTTTTTTCAGAAAACAGACTTAACCAATTAGTATTAGGTATCCATTTGTTAAATAATTGTCTCCATATACATTCATTATTAACCATTAATTTTGTCTGCACAAAATTCTTCTGTATTGAAACATAAAAAGATTGTAAAGCACATTGTCCAGTTTACAAACCTAGTAACATTTTTGTCAAATTTCAAATTATGAACTACAGAAGCATTAAATTGATCCAAAAATTCTTTCTCATAACTAACTAGCTGTTTTTGGGTATGCCAAACTGTAGGATTCCACTGTGCTTGTAAATGTATAACTTGTGAAACATTCTGACCCACAGTTTTGATTTTATTAGCTACGACTTCAACATCAATGGCATTTAAAGTTCCTAACCCTGTACTAATACCTCCTAATAAGGTACTATACCAAGCTCATTTCTGTCTACATTTACTGTTTTTTGGAAAAGTAACATTAAAATATAGTACAGTTTTTTTGATATGTTTGTCCTACATATTTAGATGTAGAAGACACTTTAATTATTTAGTCACAGTGAGCCCTGGAGTGGTTGTTCAATATAATTATTTGAGAGGCCCATATTCCATTTATAATCTGAGTTGCATTCATACCAAACAATACTGTAATGTTTTGTAAATCAATTTATTTATTATAAATATCAGTTCCATTCTGGCAAAAGTACCAATTCTCTCGGTATGTCTGTTCATATTTACAATTACAACATTTTATATTTGTGTAATTTTGAATTATTACCGTAGCTTGTCTGTCATCTAGTAACTGAACATAACGATGCTCTCTTCTTACCCTCCAAATAGTTAAATTTCCTTCAAAAGTCAAATTGGTAGTAGGACATCCTTGTCCAGCAGGGCAGGTAAAATTTTCTTATGTTCTATTTCGTGTACTAGTAGCGCTTCCCCACTGGAGTACCGTTGAATTAATTTTAATTGCTCTTACTCCTGGTGTTACACACTCTGCCAGAGGGACTCCATACAATGTGAAACCAGCAACAATTAGCTTTGGAGTTAGAATCTGAAATCAAAGAAAAGCAGACCGATTATTCTTGCAAATGACACTGATCTGCTGGTATATTTTCTTTCCTTTCCTGGTTTAATAATTAAAATATTATTACTATTTTTAATAGCAATAACTTTTGCTTTTTCAAGTTGTTTATTGGGTTCATGCATATTTTTGTACTTGAATTGATTGCATGCATGCTGGATATTTGTTCCCTCTCAAAGGCAGCCACAGGCGGTGATTGCCCTCTGGTGACTGTGCCACCTAACACAGATACAATAAATATTTGGGCTACCCTATCCTTTTTCTGTACATGAACATTCTCATCTGAAGTATTTAACAGAATAATTTTAAGTTCCCCTTGATAACCTGCTTCAATAACTCCTGAATACCTTCCAAAGCTAGTGTTGATTGAGGCACTATCCAACCAAAATGCTTTGCTGGAATTTGAATTCCAATCCCAGTCTCAATCAGCTGAACTGTCCTTGGCGGTATTTTACAAGCATTCATTGAATATAGACTCAATCCTGCAGTTTCAGGTTTAGCTCTAGTAGGAGCTAATGCACCTGCTTGAGTTTCCCAATATGTAATTGTTTCAGTCGTCACATATGGTTTGATCTGCAATGTTGGAGTTAACATTCTCATTAATGGTATTTCTGTTTCTGAAATCAGTCTATTATTTAAAATGTGTAATGCCATATTTAAATTATTTCTCCAGTTTTGCAGAGTCCTATTTCCTAATTTTCTTAATTGATCTTTAAGTAAGCCATTCATTCTTTCAATTAACCCTGCTGCCTGTGGTTAATAGGGTATATGAGATACCCATTCAATATTATGTTGTTTTGCAAAATCCTTTACCATTTTTTCCCTTAAAATGGGAACCCTTGTCACTCTGTATTTGTAAAGGCATCCCGTAATACAAAATGATTAAGTCTAAAGTTCTTAAAGTACTTACCTGTGTTGCTCGTTGGCATGAAAAACTAATAAGATACCCAGAATAAGTATCTACTGCTGTACATATATATTGGCAGCCTTTATTTAATGGTAAAGGACCAACATAATCAATTTGCCATATTTGTCCTGGCAACTTTCCTCGTCCTATATGTCCCTGAACTATATGAGGTATTGTTCTTTGTTGAGTATGCTGACTTATTGGGCATTGTAATATAACAGTTTTAATTAAGTCTAATGAAAGTGCAATTCCTCTCGTTTGTGCCCACCTGTAAGTGGCCTTTTCTCCCAGGTGTCTGCACTTCTGATGTGCCCATTTTGCCATCCCCATTTGCTCAGAATAATCTGGTATATTAGCTTCTGAAATACTCGTTTGTTCATCTGTAACAGAATTAAACCACCGTTCTAGAGAATCTGCAGAACAATGTGCATTAACATGATAAATTGTCACAGTACCTTGACTTATTATTTTCTAAACTGATTGCCATAATTTTTTTTTCAAATTGTGTTTTTAGAATGAATTTTGCAATAATTTTTCTGCCTGTAGGCAACCAGGTTGCTAGTCATTTTGTTACTGACCAAGAATCAATATAAATATGACATGTACTTGGCATCTCCTGTTTCAGTGCTTGATATACAGCATATCATTTTGCATATGGACTACTTATGCCACTCCTTGAAGATGTTAAGATTTTCTTAGTTACTGAATTATAAGACAGAGCGTTCTAACATTTTTTTTTACATATTTAACTGACCTGTCTATAAACCAAGCATGTTGTCACTGCTCTAATGATAGCTGAGCAAAAGGCTGTTCCCATTTAATAGGAGAATTAGTTACTGGAATTGTTTTAAATAGCGATTATGTTTGTAATTTATTAGGGACAGATATTTGAGCATTTTTTATGTAACATCGCCACCCCTCCTATGCCTGTCTTAGCTCAATTCTGAATGTAACTTTCTGTGCATGTCCTATCTGGTGTGTCTTGCGTGAACTTATCATGCATTGCATAATAGGAATCACAGGTCTTGTATTCATTGTTGATGCTTTGCTTTTAAGTTTAAAATACTGAACTGTCCCTGCAACCTGCACTTTTGAATTAGTCCTGCACTATTAATAAACTCTCTTCTAGCCCACATTGCCATAAGTTGTCTCAGAGAAATTACCATATAAGCATTGTCAACGCAAATATTTACTGGATGTCAATGTTGCAGAACATATTGTGCAGCTTCTAACTCATCCCTGTGTACTGACATGCATCCTGGTAACTTAAGCATAATTGGTTTGTTTTGCTTTTGCAATGTCTCTATTGCAAACTCAATGTAGTACTTTTCATCCTTCTAGAAACATGCACCATGTACATGCACTGTAGAGGAATGCCTAACATCTTCTGTGATTTTTTTTTACTGTTATTTAGTGAAGTGGAGTTAGAGCTATAACCCAAAGAACACTATCTGTTTTATTTTCAAGTAAATGGCCAAAAATTGTTTAATGCAGGGACCCTTTCTTTCTTTCTTTTTTTTTTTTTTGCTACAAAAAGTAACCTGTCTTAACTTAGTGTTCAATTTCTGAGACGCCTCTTATGGCCAAGCCAGTAATAGCACCACTGAGAGTGTGTCCTTATGTACTGCAGCTTTCAAAGCAAGACATTTACTAGTGGGAGCTATTAGCTCCATTGCCTATGCTAACTTTTGCTTTACCATTTTTTTATGTGTCCAATTAATTTTTACAAATTTGAAATTGTCAAAGGCTTTGGCAATTGCAGAATGCCCCATATCCTTTTCTAGCAAGTACACCTTCCTGTCAGTCTGATAATGATTTCTAGAAATGTTACTTTTGTGACAAGAACTGTATTTTGTTTGTATTTACTTTAAAACCTGCCTCTTGCGACTGTCTCAGAACTTTTCTCACCTGTTGTATGTTTTTTTTTCACAGTCTCCGACTGTATTAGAATGTACCCTTGTTATCTTTACTTGCATCTTGTAGGAATGTTAAAAATATATTTGCTGTCATGCTCTGCCCATTCTAGCATCCTGTCAGAAACTGTAATATTAAAATACTCTAATAACCTTGTAGTTAACACTAATGGCATGTCCATATTATCCTTTGGGCTGTTAGCTGCTTTCATTTTTAACCCTTTATATACTGACGTATTTCTGTTAGTATGGAGCTATTATACTTATTAAATTCTGAAAAGGAAAAAAACTGTATTCATGTAACTTAGCACATATACTTTCTAACTAGTATGTCATGTTTCTTTAACATTGGCATGTGTTTTTCATTAAACACCGATATCCCTTATCTCTCTTAAAAACATTCCACTGTGAGCAGTAGGGCTGAAACATTCCATCTGTCTCTAGAAATTGTAAACTTTAGCTTGATTTAAACAAAAGCAAGGATATCTGTTTCCACAGTTTAATTCGAGTGCTATACTCCTGTATACACTGATCAAAACAATGAAGGCAGTTACACATATAAACCATTTCTTAAACATTTCGAATCCCATCCTCTTTGACAAGATAATGTATTGCCTAATGAGCAGGATTCGAAATAATTCACTTTATACTAAAGAAATGATTTAGTAACAAGCTTTATTTTTGTCACTAAACAGGAAACTAAATAAACTCTATGTAATTAAACAGTAAATCACACTAAAACAGAAAACTAAGTAAACTCTATTTAACTAAAATATAAAATTAAACAATACATTTAAAGAAAAACATATACATCACAGATAAAGAGAAAGAGAAAGCTTCATCCTATCTTCAGTCTTGACTGGGAAGCCCCGTTGCAGTTAGGCAGGAGTCTTCATCAGAAAAACAGTCCTGGGCACTGTGTCCACTCCACAGGTGAGGCTTTAGTCTGATTGCAGGGAGCCCCAGCTATATATAACCAAGTTATTTACCACAAGTCATGAAAATCAGTACTTTCCCAGTGTAGGCTGGATCTTGCTAGAGCATTCTGTGGTGTTGGCCACCCACCCCAGAAGGAACAGAAATTCCTGCCAAATATAATGATTCTGCAATTTTCAAGTGTTACATTGGAATATTCCAATGACTTTACAAGTTTAGTACTTTAATAGAATATTCCTGCATACTTACACATACAAGACATATTTCATAATCAAATGTATTGACTTTGCTGAAATCCCTAAAATGATCTGGAACACAGCATCAATTCTCATGCCTGCTGACACTTCGAGAACATAGCATTACTTTATATGTCAAGGAAGAAATAAAGAAAATAAAGAGAATGTCGAGATATAGCGAGGCAACAGTCAAATAATCGCACTCACTCAATGTACCCCACTTTTGTGGCACATTCGTATCACAGGGGTGGGGCCCCCACATGGGTGGAGCAGTGGGGCTTGGCTCCCTGCTTATATGTAGTTTAGCTTTATTTGTTTGTGTTTTTGTGTTTGTGTGTGTTTTGTTTGTTGGGTTTGGGCTGGATGATGTATGTGTTGTGTGGTGTATGGTGTGTGTCTGTTTGTGACTTTGTGTTTTGTGATTCTGTAGATTTGGGATTTAGGCTGTTTGACTTTATGGTTTAAAAAAAATGAAATTTGGGATTTCAGTTTTTCGAAATTATAAAGTGAATCTATATATATATATATATATATATATATATATATATATATATATATACATACATACATAGATACAAATATTTCAAGCATGGGCATTAATGCCCTTCTAAATAAATAAAAGACCAGGTCTGAAGAAGTTCACTTGAAATGAGTGCACAAAAGCGCTGACATATTAAAGTTTTGGTTGCCTTTGGAGCTGTACCCTTTGTTATTTATTTTATTAATGCTTTATTTGTTGTTTTTTTATTAATGTCCTTCTAGCATGCCAGTATTTCAAAACACTTATTCCCATAATAAGTGTCCAGGCTGTTCTTAAAAATATCTAAATTAGTACTTGCTTTAATGTTTTCAGTCACAGTGGTGCAGTGGTTAGCGTTGCCTCCTCACAGCAAGAGGTTCTCTAGTTCAATGTTCAGCTGGGATGGCTTCTGTGCAGAGTCTGCATGTCCTCCCTGTGGTCGAGTGGGTTTCCTCTGGGTGCTCCAGTTTCCTCCCACATCCCAAAGACATGCTATAGGTGGATTGGACTCTCTAAATTGGCCCTAGGTGTGAGTGCATGTGTGTGTGTGCCTTCTGTGAAGGTTGGGTGCTGGGCTAGCAACTCAACACTGTAAAACTCTGCTGCCAATCATGAGCGGACAGGTGATCGGCTGTGGCGACCCCTAACCATGAAAAGCCAGAAGAAGAAGAAGTACTTGCTTTAATATAATTTGGTAGCCTTCTCCATGTACCAGATACTCTGTCACCAATTAGTACACTTCTCATTCCTATAGAATCATCTGCATAGGTTGTTAGATGGTTCTCTAGTACTTTTTGATAACCCCCAACCATTCCCAGAGATAGTTCTCTCTAAATGCGCTATATACCTAAATAAGATCTCCTCTTAGATAACTGTAAGAGACACTGTACAAATTGAAATATTTTAGTATTTCATGATAACTTAAAGTTTCATATCCATGGATGCCCTTGACATGGTTTCACTGTACTCTTTCCAGTTTACTCATGCTTTTTTCTTATAGGTTTTCCATATTGTTATTCCTTACTCAGGTTTGGGTCTAATCTAACTAATGAACAATGACTTCATCATTTTTGATTTTCTAGACTTTATAAATCTTTTTATAAAGCCTATAGTTCTATATCTATCATTAACCAATTGGTTGATATGATTAGCAAAGCTCATAGCTAAATCTACCCATATACTGTGTACTGTATTAAACATTCACCTTTCAATTTATGTCTGCCAAATCTCATATTATACTCTTGCACCTAAATGGTCAATTTAGTCAAGTTATTTTGCAGACATGCCTTATCTGTAACACATGTAATCAGTTTACCTAAGTTCATGTCATCTGCATATAGATTGTAGAACACCTCAGATAAAAAAGTTAGCTCTGAAAGATACAATCTAAACAAGTGAGGGCCTAGGACAGAGCCCTGTGGAACACCTTGACTACAACCAAGGATTTCACCTGTCCAGTTGTTGTATGATACTTGCCATGTTTTATTTGCCAGCCATGCAGCTAGCCATCTTATCAAGAGTACATCAATACCTAGTTGTATTAATTTATTGATCAGTGTTTTTGTATGACTGTCAATTGCTGAAGTCAAGTCTATATAAATTACACAACAGCACAATTTATCATGCATAGCTTTTATTATATGTTACAGATCATCATGCTACAGGTGGTAATAGATCTATTTTCAATATATGCTTGCCATGCTGATATATGTTTTCAGGTCCCAGCCTTTCCACTTCTGACAATAACATATCCAATACTACATTCTCTATTATTTTTCAAAACATGAAAATAGACTTAAGGGTCTATATGACTCTGGGTTTGCCCTACTCCACTTTCCCTTAAAGACATGTTTAATAAGTGCATGTCTCCAGTCTTGAGGCATCTCCCCATATTTATATAAACTAGTGAATAATAGATATAATGGTGCCTTAAGTTCTTGCTAAACTTTATGGTTTAAAAAAAATGAAATTTGGGATTTCAGTTTTTCGAAATTATAAAGTGAATCTATGTATATATATATATATATATATATATATATATATATATATATATATATATATATATATACATACATACATAGATACAAATATTTCAAGCATGGGCATTAATGCCCTTCTAAATAAATAAAAGACCAGGTCTGAAGAAGTTCACTTGAAATGAGTGCACAAAAGCGCTGACATATTAAAGTTTTGGTTGCCTTTGGAGCTGTACCCTTTGTTATTTATTTTATTAATGCTTTATTTGTTGTTTTTTTATTAATGTCCTTCTAGCATGCCAGTATTTCAAAACACTTATTCCCATAATAAGTGTCCAGGCTGTTCTTAAAAATATCTAAATTAGTACTTGCTTTAATGTTTTCAGTCACAGTGGTGCAGTGGTTAGCGTTGCCTCCTCACAGCAAGAGGTTCTCTAGTTCAATGTTCAGCTGGGATGGCTTCTGTGCAGAGTCTGCATGTCCTCCCTGTGGTCGAGTGGGTTTCCTCTGGGTGCTCCAGTTTCCTCCCACATCCCAAAGACATGCTATAGGTGGATTGGACTCTCTAAATTGGCCCTAGGTGTGAGTGCATGTGTGTGTGTGCCTTCTGTGAAGGTTGGGTGCTGGGCTAGCAACTCAACACTGTAAAACTCTGCTGCCAATCATGAGCGGACAGGTGATCTGCTGTGGCGACCCCTAACCATGAAAAGCCAGAAGAAGAAGAAGTACTTGCTTTAATATAATTTGGTAGCCTTCTCCATGTACCAGATACTCTGTCAGAGAACCAATTAGTACACTTCTCATTCCTATAGAATCATCTGCATAGGTTGTTAGATGGTTCTCTAGTACTTTTTGATAACCCCAACCATTGCCAGAGATAGTTCTCTCTAAATGCGCTATATACCTAAATAAGATTTCCTCTTAGATAACTGTAAGAGACACTGTATAAATTGAAATATTTTAGTATTTCATGATAACTTAAAGTTTCATATCCATGGATGCCCTTGACATAGTTTCACTGTACTCTTTCCAGTTTACTCATGCTTTTTTCTTATAGGTTTTCCATATTGTTATTCCTTACTCAGGTTTGGGTCTAATCTAACTAATGAACAATGACTTCATCATTTTTGATTTTCTAGACTTTATAAATCTTTTTATAAAGCCTATAGTTCTATATCTATCATTAACCAATTGGTTGATATGATTAGCAAAGCTCATAGCTAAATCTACCCATATACTGTGTACTGTATTAAATATTCACCTTTCAATTTATGTCTGCCAAATCTCATATTATACTCTTGCACCTAAATGGTCAATTTAGTCAAGTTATTTTGCAGACATGCCTTATCTGTAACACATGTAATCAGTTTACCTAAGTTCATGTAATCTGCATATAGATTGTAGAACACCTCAGATAAAAAAGTTAGCTCTGAAAGATACAATCTAAACAAGTGAGGGCCTAGGACAGAGCCCTGTGGAACACCTTGACTACAACCAAGGATTTCACCTGTCCAGTTGTTGTATGATACTTGCCATGTTCTATTTGCCAGCCATGCAGCTATCCATCTTATCAAGAGTACATCAACACCTAGTTGTATTAATTTATTGATCAGTGTTTTTGTATGACTGTCAATTGTTGAAGTCAAGTCTATATAAATTACACAACAGCACAATTTATCATTCATAGCTTTTATTATATGTTACAGATCATCATGCTACAGGTGGTAATAGATCTATTTTCAATATATGCTTGCCATGATGATATATGTTTTCAGGTCCCAGCCTTTCCACTTCTGAAAATAACATATCCAATACTACCTTCTCTATTATTTTTCAAAACATGAAAATAGACTTAAGGGTCTATATGACTCTGGGTTTGCCCTACTCCACTTTCCCTTAAAGACATGTTTAATAAGTGCATGTCTCCAGTCTTGAGGCATCTCCCCATATTTATATAAACTAGTGAATAATAGATATAATGGTGCCTTAAGTTCTTGCTGAAGTGTTCCCAGATCATTGTTTCTAATTCAGTCGCCTCCCTGTACTTTGTTTGGATCCAGTTTGCACAGTTCTTTTTCAGTAAAATCTAACTTGATTCCAGTATCTGGCATTACCTGGATGTCACTGGAACAACTTATCAATCCTTTTGTGGAGCCAAACTGTTTTGCATAAGATTTTGTAACTTTATTTATAACCTGTTGTACCTGAGAATACATTTTAGAATCTACACACAGTTTATCAATTTTTGTGACTTTAGTCCTTCCACATCTTATGTATCTATAAAAAAGGTTTCCTATTATGCTCAATATCTTTATATAAATTTTCTTCAACTTCAAATCTTGTCTTACACTATGTTTAGTCCAGCTTGTTTATTTCAGTTTTCAATATTGTAGTCTGACTTCTTTTCCATTTCTTATATTTTTTGTGTTTCACCTTAATCTGATATATTTTTCTTATGGAAATCTATCCCCCTGATGCTGTATGCCTAGATCCTGATGTTAAACATTTTTTTTTCATTTTTTGCACTCAAACAATTTCTCTTTTATAACTTTCCACATTCCATTTGCAGTTTTATCACTGAACACCTCAGTCCAACTAGTTTTAAATAATGACTGCTTTGCTTCCTTATAATCTGTAATTAACCTTCTGTGCATTGGTTTAGATTTCAGTTTAGCAGTATTATCTAACAACAAATTGACCTTTATAACCCCATGATCACTGCACATTAATGGTGGTAAAACTTGAAGTAACAGTACTTTCTTTAGGAACAGAAACAATGGGCCGGATTCACGAAACCTCCGTGTAAGACTTAATATGTCTTACTCGGAGGCTGCAGTTGAACGGTATGATGTCAGCGTGCCATGAATATTCATGAGGGCATGCTGACTCATCCTTAACTCTTACACGGACTGAGTAGGCAAGCAGGGGGCATGTCCAACTGCTGAGCAGTCTAAAAGTCCACGCCCCTGCAAGGTTTTAAAAAGCATAATGTCAACAGACAAGAGCGAGTCTGCTCAAATGTACTTGCACCCAACACCACACTCCCTGACACTGGAAACTCCAATCAGAGTTATAAAACGGAAAATATTATTATTTTTTTAAATCCACGATATAGCTGCCCGTATTTGCGCTTGTTTGCACAGGTGTGCCCATTGCTTAACCACAGTTACCAATTGTCAGATTGAAGAGCATATAAGAACTACTTATGCAAATAAATCCAAATAGCAATAGCGTAATGGTAGAGCGTATGCACAAAGAGAAGGCATTCATGGTTCCAGTCCCCTTCTTATTTATGTTTTAAATCAGTATTTGAAATAATACCAGACAAACATGATTAAAATTTTATTAAAAGCAGTGACATGGCCAATGTATCAGCGAACAAAATATATATTTTGAAAAGACCCAGATATATAATAGCATGCTGTTAAGCAACGTTTTACACAGCTAAACACAGGTGCCCATAGTTTAATAGCGCTATACCCATCTAAACAGAGGTGCCCATAGTTTAATAGCACTTTATCCAGCTAAACAGAGTTGCCCATAGTTTAATAGCACTTCACCCAGCTAAACAGAGTTGCCCATAGTGTAATAGCGCTTTACACAGTGCAATAGAGTTGCCCAACGTTTAAAAACGCTTTACCCAGTGCAATGTGTTTGCGCGGACGTGCACGCCGCACCAACCAGGGCACCATAGGGCACAGGGGAGCAACGTAGAGCTAAGTTGATTAAACACAGCTACACCCCCTAGCCTGTCTAGACAGTATTAAAATAAAAGAATGACAAGGTTCGAACCCAGGACCCTTTGCATCATAATCAAAGTACAGAACCACTAAGCCATGACAACATAGGGGAAACAGACACTATTAACATTCATAAACTTAGTAATGGTAGTTTAGCCATTACTAAGCAGGTCTGCAGTCAGCCAAGAATTTTACAAAACAGCCAATCACAAAAAAGTGTGGGGAAATGCAGCATATTTAAGCCCCACAGACAGGAATATACGCCACAACTGATTGTCGCTCACATCTGCAGTGAGAATGTCTGGTGTTGGAGAGGGAGTGCACTTCCAAGTGCAGAGATGGGGCACCGAGGAGTCCAAATACATGGTTTGGCTCCTAGACCACCATCACGAAGCAAGACTCCTGCAGGGCCAGTTCCAAGGGACGGAGTACAAGGCAGAGGCTTGGAACCAGTTAGCTCATGACCTCACCAATGCCACAGGCATTCCCCGGACTGGTGAGCAGGTCCGTCACCACCATGCAGACCTGAAGAGATGAAAGGAGGACTGCCTGAACCAGTGGATACAGGAGGCCCGTGGGATGCGGGATGCCCCACAACTGAGTATGTAGCCATGGAATGCAGTACGTAAGGATTTAAAATGGAGCATGTATAACGGATAGGGATGTCTCAATATCCCTTCATTTACTTTACAGCTGCAGGTGACCGTGTTACGAATCAGCAAGCCTATGCTGATAGGCTGCTAAGGCTGTGCCGCCAGGCAGGTTAGTGATTATTCTGCATGTACTGTTATATAAAATATGGGAGAGAGCATGAAAGAAAGTGTTGTAGTCCAATAATACAGCCATAAAATGGACTGAATAAGTCCTCTGCATGTACTGTTAGATAAAAACGTTAGAGAGGCAGAAAAAGAGTGTAGTAACCCATTAAGAAATTTAACAAATGTCTGGAATAATATCTCTGCAGGCACTGTCATATAAAATAATATGTGAGTGAGCCTGAAAAAAGAGTGTGCTAACCTATTAATTAAGGTATAATATGTCGGGAACATGTCTGCCATATATATCGTTAAAACAAATAAAGGAGTGAGCCTGTGGAAAAGTGTGTAATGTCATTAATAAAGGCCTAAAACCCAGAGTGTGTCTGTTTCACTTAGTATGAAATGTTGTTGTACCCTTGCATTATACAAATAGTAATGTGTTAGAGAGTGCTGACAACCCAGAGTTCTGCAGTCCCATCTAAAGTGGGTGATGGAAGTGCTAGTAGCTGTGAAGTAAATATACAGTCCTCAACAGTCAGTTACTGGCTGGCTTGCATAAGTAAATCTGGCGCATGAGAAGCATGCTAATATGTTCCCCAGAAATGTAAGTGAGCTTCAATAAATGCAGGGTTCTGTACAATTAGAAGTGAAAATGTCATGTGAAAACATCCAGATATGTAAATAAAGAAATATAAATGCAACCATGAAATATGTAGCAGTAACATCTGCATCCTGGACAGTTAGTATGTGAGATATAGGTCAAGTATAGATTGAACAAGCCAAACCCACTACACAACCTAATGCATGGTGGCAAGTGTAATAATACATGTAGGAAATATACACCTGCAGTCACAAGGAATGTAGTGTAGAGTAAAAGTGTTTATAAGACGTTAATGGAGGTTTTTTCTACACCCTACTGTTTGTGCATAAACCATTGAAACGACAATATAAGCAATTCCAGATGTAGATACCAATCCAACGCAACAGACCACAGCTCGGACAATGGGATGAAAATAATTGATTTATTGTAGAGACAAACGTAAACAAAGTTCTGAGGAAGTCTGTCGAATTGCAAATGAAAGCGCTTAACCAGAGTTAACAGTTATTCTTGTTGGAGCTTTGTTTACGTTTGTCTCTACAATAAATCAATTATTTTCATCCCATTGTCCGAGCTGTGGTCTGTTGCGTTGGATTGGTCTCTACATCTGGAATTGCTTATATGTGCATAAACCATGCAATTCCACACCTCAATGGGTATGTGTAATCTTAAATATTTGTCGGGATATATGTCCCATTGTTCCATAAATATTTGCACTCATGTTGATGCATGTGCCTGTTCAAACACCACGTTCATGGTGGCCTGTTGCTACCAATCATCCCTGCATGCAGTTGGAATAACCACTGTTGGAACTGTGGTGTGTTGGGTTAATGGGAATATTACTGCATACTGTTACAACTAATCTGGAATGCTGTTGTTTATGTTGTAATGAAACACACTGAATCACAGAACGTATGGGAAGACCAGTCCCAGCGGACCCACCTGTCCCTCCTCAGTTGATGAGTGCACCTGGCACCAGTGGTTCTGGTGCCCAGCACAGACTCCCCTCCTTTGTTGGTCCTGTGCCACCTTCGGGTGGAAGCGATGCAGGGGATGGGGCTCATCCCCCCCGTGCAAGCTTGGGCGGAGAGGGGCCACCCGTAACCCTTCGAAGGGTCCGGGCTGTGGTGCGTAGGGAGATCCAGCGCTCAGTCGCTGATCCCCTATGCCAGTTGAGGTGAGAGTGGCGCATCTCATGGGTGAGCCTGCCCATTCTACTCAGCCCCCAGCTCAGCCACCCCGGGGCTGTGAAGGTGCAGTGGTGACTGCCCAGGGGTGGGGATCTCAGTTCCACTGTTGCCATCTGTGGGCTCATGGGCTTGCGATTTCCAAACAACCTTCCCCGTCAATTGTGTTCACCCAACCCATGTGTCAAATTCCACCCCTGTATGCGTCTTGTTTGTCTTGTCTGTTTGCCTCCCCAACCTACCTCCCCAAATATACCTACTTCCCCTTCCTTACTTACCATTCTCACCTGAAAAAAAAAAAGGGCAATCTGTACCCGAAAAAAAATTACGCCCCATACATAGCTTCCCATTTTGCACACATGTCCATAGGACATGTACACTGATAATTCTAATTGGCAGTGCAACAAACTATGTTGTCCTCACCCCTCTGTCAGGGGTGGAAGGTCTCAAAACTCACTCCAAATTTTCAACATATGCACAGCTGTTGCTGTTAAAGAAATGGGCAGCTATGGGCCTTCCCTACACCCTTCCTGCACATCCCAAGCTTGTTTTCCTACTGTCTTTCCCTCTCTGTGCCCCCTTTTTCACCACTTTCCTATCTCCCCATTTTCTTTTCTTTAAAAGAAATTAGGGTGGGGGTTAGCGGGAGTAAACAATTTTAAGCAGTAGTTAGCAGCGGTGCATGAGTGTGAGCTTGTGTGTGCTTAGCTAAGCATTGCTAAGTGTCGTGCAAACCCACGCAAACCCCCTTACAACTGCTTAAAAGTGCTTTAGTCACTCTGTATGACAAGGCCCTTGTACTGCTCAGCAGCAAAATAAAAAAACCTTGTCAGTCTCAAACCCAGGACCTTGGATTCACTAGTCTGCATGAAGTACCACTACACCACAGCAGATATACAATAACTTAGTGCTGAAAGCAATTTATCATCCATTACCATGAGTGAATGTAAAGGGAAAATAGGAATGGCATAACACAAATCCTGTTCTGTGGGCCTTAACCAGCAGGTGTTTTTGAATTGCATGACATGACTGTGAAAAGAGAATCAGCCATGTTAGTAGGGAATAAGGTTACAGTAGCAGCTTACAAACCTCACACAGTATCAGAGCAGGATACACACTGACATATTTGCATAGGTCACAGGCCAGACCTCCCAACAGTGACTGCTCTACAGTGATGGCCCTGATTAGTAAACAAAGGTTAGCTGTGCCCCTCTGACTCCCTGTGAAATGTACTAACAGTAGGCAGAAAGGTGTTGAATCTCACTTAATAGGAAATGTCAATAAGTGAGAGTAGACACCTCTTGCACGTCAGAAAAGGTGTAGTAATAGAAATGCTCTGAATCACCAAAAGTCTGAACTGCAAAATGTCTGAACTATATGACAGGTGTATCCCAGTTATATGTACCTTTCCCTGAGGCTGTTCAAACATATACGTGAGAGTATCTGAGGCCTGGAAGAGTCAGAAACACACAAGCATATCAGCTTGTCTGCTGTTACACACTCTGCAGATAGCTGTAGAATGAATCCCACAAGCATGCCCTTATGTAGAAGTACAACACAGAAATAGCAAAGGATGTAGCCATGTACTGCTAGCAACCACCTGTGACAATGCCATTGTTCAGGTGCTGAAAAGACTGCTGTGGTGCACAGTCAAAGAATACTAGGCTGACCTCTGTCTACCATCTGGACATGTCCACAGGTGGGAGCTACTCAGACAGACTACAAGCCTTCATAGACTTACAGGTACACAGCAACTCTGCATGTTCAGTAAGATAAACATCACATGATAATAAATAATGCCCACTGCAGTTCTGCACCCCTACCCAAAGGTACTATATACCCATGTAGTCAGGCACAACCAAGGGTGTAGGTAGGCATACACAGTACAGAAATATGTCCAGTCATCCTGAGCAGACTGTGCTAATGCCAACACAAACCCCAAACTGTTCAGATGTGAGTAACGTACTAATGACAGTATAGCAGTTCACAAACAGTGCATGTGCCTGATATTCATAATTGGTAGTATAACATACTTAGATGTCCTCACCACTCTCTCAGGGGTGGAAGGTTTCAAATGTCTCACCTAATGTATTGCATATGCACAGTTGTTGCTGGTAAAAAAATGGGCAGCTATGGACCTTCTCCACACCCATCGTGTACATTCCAAGCTAGGTCCCCTACTTTCTTCCCCTCTTTGAGCAGCCTTTATCACCACATTCCTATCTCCCCATTTACTTTTCTGTCAAAGACATGAGCACGGAGGTTAGCGGGAGTGAGCACTTGTAAACAGTAATAAGCGGGTTTGCACCAGTGTGCGCATGTGTGCGCCTAGCTTAGCATTGCTAAGATATGATAAGCTACACCAAGCTTAGCTTACTATTGCTAACATTCAATAAGCTAAGCTAAGCTTAGCTTAGTATTGCTAAAATACAATAAGCTAAGCTAAGCATTGCTTAGCATCACTAAGCATCGTGCAAACCCGCTTACAACTGCTTAAAAGTGCCTTTGTCACTCTGTATGACAAGGTCCTTGTGTTGCTCAGCAGCAAAATAAAATACCCTTGTCAGTCTCAAACCCCACACCTTGGAGTCACCCATGATGTATCACTAAGCCACATCAGATATACAATAGCTTGGTGCTGAAAGAAATATAACATGCATTACAAGGAGTGCATGTAAAGGGAAAATAGAAAAGCTATAGGAATACATTACAATAAAGAAATATGACATGCATTACAAGGAGTGCATGTAAAGGGAAAATAGGATGTAAAGGGAAAATAGGAAAGCCATAGGAATACATTGCAATAAAGAAATATAACATGCATTACAAGGAGTGAAAGTAAAGGGAAAATAGGAAAGCCATAGGAATACATTGCAATAACTACTGTTGTATGCCAGTTAATTCCCTAAATCCAAAAGAAAGTACATACACCTATGTATTCAGTGTTAGCATTAGGAGGTGTGATTAAACTTACACACTGAGAAGAGTGTACTGGAAGAAGCAATAATCAGGTTTCAGTACAACATGCATTTCACTGGCTACAACCCAGCTTCAGATAGGAGACATATACCAACCTTCTGACTGACACAACAGTGTCCACAGCAAACAAGCATGGTCCCCACCTTGCAAAACTGAAAGGCCTATGCCTACCTAACCTATCATTTTATAGCAGTGTCCTGAAATCACAATGAGAACTTCAATTACCACACAGCAGGCTGCATACAATTACTAAATGGTGGGCACCAATTGGTGCAGAGGCCATCACATGCACATGTGCAGATACCTACAAAAGCAGCCTGTACTTGCTGTCCACACATGCAATAATATCATTGCAGCAACTGGAGAAAGAGAGAGCGAGTGAGAGAAACAGACAGACAGACAAACAAACAAACAAACAAACAGAGGCAGTTGGAGACCAACCCAATAAATAACAACAAACAGAGGTAGTTGGAGACACCAACCCCCCACAAAAAAAACAGAGGCGGTTGGAGACACCAACCAAAACAAAAGAAAAACAACAAACAGAGGCAGTTGGGACACCAACCAACCAAAACAATAAAAAAAACAAACAGAGGCAGTGGAAGACACCAACCTAAACAAATAAAAAAAAAAAAAAACATCAACAGGTACGACAGACTGAAGTGAGAAATACAAAGGTAAGGTATGTATCACAGATGTATTTGCTGGCATCCGAATGATGTGTCTGAAAGGTACTCTACATTCTGTGAACACTCCTTATGTGGTAGCAGTCCATATCTATATGTATATGCAGTTGTGCATAGGGCAAGGGACATACTGCAACTGTTACTGAAGGCTGGACATATATATGTATTTGAAGGTTGCTATGTGCACATATCTATGTAGGCTGTAGTGTGTGGCATTGAAAACAGCAAGCAGTGCAGGTATATGTTATGTGGTGGTTAAATGCTGTAGGACTGGGTTGCAGCCAGTGAGGTCTGCTACGGCTATACGGCCTGAGGACAGCGAAATGCATTCTGCACAACACTGTGCAATATTATTACATAATTGTATGTCTCACAACTGTTCCATAATTGATATTCCCACCATGAAAGGTGGGCAGTATATGTGCATATATGTGCATGTATATGTACAGCAGTGGCTGTTTACAAGTATGTATATATATATATATATATATATATATATATATATATATATATATGTGTGTGTGTGTGTGTGTGTGTGTGTGTGTGTGTGTGTGTGTTTGTATATATATATATATGTATATATACATATATATATATATATATATATATATATATATATATATATATATATATAAAATGTATATATATAGATATATACATATATACATATATAGATATATAGATATATATATATATATACATATATACATATATAGATATATATATATATAGATATAGATATATACATATATACATATATAGATATATATAGAGACAAATGGATATATACCAATATATATGGATCTCTATGGATATATATAAATATGTATATATATATATATATATATATATATATATATATATATATATATATATATATATATATATATAGAATGATATATAAATATATATGTATATAAATATTCATGTATATCTATCTATCTATCTATCTATCTATCTATCTATCTATATATATATAATAGTGAGAGTGGGAGACACAGGGTCAGATGTATTGCAACAGGTGCCTGGTGACCAAGGCATGGACTGAACACCAGTGCTGATACTGCAGTGCCATACCCCATTCCAAAACACTTTACCCACTAACTACCAGATAGGTGGTTGCCTGACTAACACTGAAGGTGTCAGAAAGGAACATGGGACACAGGTGGACAGTAGCCTCCCGTTTGATATTCACAGTGCCACACTAGTCTTGTAATCTATCTACGTGGTACGTGTCATCACAAATGATGTGTCATGTACAGAAATATAGGTCAGTGTTCCCCTGTACTCATCACAATGCCCCATGTGGTATGTACCTCACATGACAACTACAGCAAGTGGAAAAGCCACAGACATACCTCACAAAGGGTAATACTGCCCTGAAACACATACCCTATGCAGACTGACTCACATAACCACAGCTACAGTGCGTTGCATACCGGCCACCCAGAGGTTACCTCTGCCAAACATACAGAGGTATGCCACACCCATAGCAGTCAGACAACCACCATGTCAACACCTCACAATCCCACCGGGCTACACGGCCTAGGTCCCTAATCCCCACAACCTCACTAAACAGTACATGCTGGAGAGATAGGCTCCTATTGGCAAATATGCCATACTCTGGAGTAAACCACCCAGCATGAACAAACAAGGCTTATCAGTAGCAGATGTCAGACATACCCCTGATGATTGTCTGGGGGATAACTAACATGCCCTGGGAATCACCTCTGTGTATCCAGTTGACAGGAGGAAGTGAAATCTAATTACATGTATGTCAAAGGCCAGGGTAGCATATGGCTAGGCTGCTGTAGGCCTCAGGGACAATAGTGTATTATCTATTTATGACACAATGCACACAGACATGTACACAGTGCAATACCTGCTATGTGAGGTGGAATGAGTGTGACAGTGAATGTGTGCAAGGTCTGTAACGGTGTGATAGCTAAGTGTGAGGTTGTTTCTGTCATGGTCGTTTGTATCCTAAGTGTGAGGCCAGAGAAAGATGTGTCAGTTATTGGGATGCAGACATAGTAGGATGGTATATGTTGTGACATAGTTCCTTGTGTACGACTGTGGTGTCCCATCATAGGCTGACGCAATACATGTATGCTCAGTAAGTGGTACTGCTGGTGATTCCAGGCAACATTTGAACTGTTGTACCACCTGAAGCTCTAGGCCTAAACAGCACAGTATGGTGTATGTTCACATTCCCTGGTAACATTGTCTTGTGTCTTTCCTGTAGTCTGCACAGATTACATTCCTCAGGCATAGGTATCTGTAAGTAGGGGCACACAGTACTGTAAGGTACACAGGAAATGCTCATCTGTGTCAGCATACATTTGTGTGTTGTATGAATGTCTGATGTGTGTGTAATGATGCCTGTACCATGTCCGCAATCACATGTGTGATGCAGGGTTCGCGTGTGTACCTAGCAGCATGTATACTCTGTTACAGCAGTATGCCAGCTATATTAACAACTGTGCACATATGTTAGGTAGGGGTATGGCATCAACGACTAGGGTGGGTTACTGGTTATACTGTAACTGTACTTCACATTCATTGCAATGGATGACATATTTCTGCATGCATTAGCTTGATATGTACCCCCCTGGCAAGGCTGTACATTGGATCCCAAACAGTGAGCCGAGTACTGGTGTATACTGGTGTGTCATATGGAGTGTGGCAGGCACTGTCAGCCAGTCATGGGCTGAGCACTGATATGTGGTATTGAATGTGTGTATCCTCTGACAGATGAACAGATGCTATATATGGCAGTTAACTGATATCTGTACTGTATAATGTTAAGTGTGCCACATGACTTGCTCACCCATATCATTTACTTGTCTTCCATGCTTATGGCTCATCACAGGAATCTCTGCTACACAGGTGCAGAGGAACAGGAAATCCACCACAGCCTGGTTCAGCACTATACCCTGCTATTTTCCAGGGCCAGCCAGCACCAGCAGGAGCATACTGCACTGTGGCAAGAACTTGTTCGTCGGGTAAATGACATAGGCATGCATAACCGGACATATGAGCAGGTATGCCATCACTGCAGTGATTTAATTAGACATGTCCGGCGGAGTGCATCTGATATCCACAGACAAGAGCTTGCCACTGGTGGTGGGGTGGTCATATATCCCCCCCTCACCAGAGTGGAGGAACTGCTGCTAAGTGTGGTGGCTCCTGGCTTACAACAGCAACAACATCACACATGTGTCGTCATGGAGGTCGGAGTCACCCAGCATGGTGACATGGAGAGTGCAGGTAACATTCCCTAGCTGTAGACTACTGTTACCTGTATTGTTAGATTATGCATGTGTGAGATGTGTACTGTGTTTAGCAGTTGTACTGCCTGTTGTGTGCAATACTGATAGTTTGAATAGTATCTGTACACCTATGCCTGTTGTTCTACTGTAGTTTAGCACACTCACAGTAGCAATGCCACAGTTGTGGCCACTGACAAACTGTGTCATATTCTTGCAGGTCCCTCTGGTGTGACAGCAGGGCAGACGTTACATGCTGGTGAGTGTGTTAACACTTTAAACTTGGTATTGAACTGTGCATGTCATAGGTGAGGTGTAGGCCATGTACACATAACACACCTATGCATAATGCATGCTGTGCATGTTTGCTGTGAAAAGTGAAACATCTCAGTAATGTCAGTAGCTGCCTCAATCACATGCAATGCACAGAGCATCAGACACAAATGTGGCAACACTGTACTGCACATTGGATAGGCATAGTTGACACACATGTACACAACATAACACGTTTGTCAAATGCAGTACACCTCAACATGCTACACATAGTGTAACTGGACACCCACAGCCAGGTCGCACTTCAGTATCCCGCATGTCATCCACACACCACACATAATATATCTGAGGGGTAGAGGCCTAGCATGGGGCTGTGCAACACTCCTCAATACATAACACAGTCATGTTAGGCAATGCTCCCTACTGGGCACCTCACACACCCTTGTGCAACATGGCTGTGTAATTGTGAACTTAGCCACAGCACTGTATACAGCATGCTAGGCGGTGGTCTAACACACTTATTGGCTTTGAGTGACCACATGATGCATGATGATGATGGCTAATGGTACTACACCCCATACTGTTACAATGGCCATTTCCAGGATTGGTATTCCATCACTTATACATGCACCACTCATCCCGTGTGTGTACATAGCATGCATGTGCTACACCTGTGTCCACAATTATCTGCTACAGACACAGACACTGCAATCAGACATGGAAATCCATTTGACACACAGATAACACATGCAGCCATGGCATGTATACCTGTGTGTGATGGTGCACAGGACATTGCAGAGCTTATAATACTTGCACAGAAATGTCGTGTCCTTGAACACATTGTGTTCCAGGGTGTAGGCAATCACTGAACATGTACACACATGCACCACAGCCATGTACACTGTCATTAACTATGGCTGTCTACACTCACACTGCATGGACTTGATCAACACTGCATGCTGACACGTGTGACGTGACTGTTTGCCTTGTGATACTGTCACCCACCTTCAACCAGTATTGAGTATGATTTGGATTCCTGTTGTGTGTGTGTATCTGCTGTAGTGAGGAGTGTGCATGTGTTCCTGTGTTCCTGTGTGCATGTGTTCCTGCGTTCCTGTGTGCATGTGTTCCCGTGTGCACGTGTGCATGTGTTCCTGTGTGCCTGTGTTCCTGTGTGGCTGTGTGCATGTGTTCATGCGTGCATGTGTGCATGTGTGCATGTGTTCATGTGTGCATGTGTGCATGTGTGCATGTGCAGACCATAATGTGTGTTTCCTGTCTTCCTCTCACAGGTGCTGAGGTAGGGGTTGGCGAAAGCAGCAGGTGACCTGAAGCCACTGCCACGGATAGTGGTGATGATGACACATGTATTTTGGCACAGGGAGATTTGACAGGGTCTGTCGTTGGTCTGCCAATTGACAGTACACAGCATTTAACCCCATCTATGCACACACTCATACTGCCATTACATCCCTCACCACCAATGGCCATAGGGGAGGGACAGCATACAGTTGGCATTGACCAGGAGAGTGTGGTACCCATGGCACATGCATCCCCTCACAGCAGCCATAGCCATAGACCCAGAATGGTACCACATAGGCGGAGATTCAGGGGTTCTCGGGGGAGCACCTCTGGATGTATTGCCCCTGGCAGGCATGTCCTCATAGGTCTTACGATGACCACTATGTTCTGGGCTGTAATGCAGGCTCAGGCATGTATGGAATGGTACACCAGGCAGGGACTTAGGGCACAGAGAGCACATTACACCTCTATCAATGACAGCATCCGTGACTTTGCCAGTGCCATCCGGATGTACACCGAGGTCATCGATAGACATTGGTGGAGAAAATAGATGCACTCCACAACATGTCTTCCTCAAGCCAGGACCATGCAGGACGGTTGCGATGTCGACACGGATGCATGCCCGCAACAGCAACAGCCGGCAGTGGTCTCGGATGGCCCACAGTTCACAGCCGCTCCCGTAGTGGCAGTACCAGCCACAAGCAATGCTGGGGCTGGCCTGTCCATTGTCCATCCCAGTAGACCATGTGCACATGGCTCTGGCCAGTCCCAGCAGGGACATGGGTCCAGTCATCATACCTCTGCCTCTGATGACAGTACCCATTCAGGGTTGGTACCCGATACTGTCCATAGCACCCCTGCCAGGCACAAGTACTGTGTCCATGGCCAGAGACAGTGATCTGTACAGCCAAGCAGGTACTGTCTGTGGCTGTCCCACAAACTACCGTATATGGCAGCCACATGGTGGAGCTGTGTGCATGCAGACACACACACATTAACTAAACAACTAGGGCTCATACATACACACACACACATTACATCAACATTGGCCCATGCTGTACTCACACACACATACACACACACACACACACACACACACACACACACACACACACACACACAGACATGTCGATTGGATGGGTCAATGTCAGGCTCTGGCAAACAACAAAACGCCCTGTGCATATGATGATACCTGTGCTGCCTCCTGTCATCTGCATTATCGATGGAGGGAAAGGCTAACATGGTGCTGATGCACAGGGTGACACTATAGCAGGGTAGCAATACTAGCAAGTTGTCAACAAGGAAGTGTAACTACATCCTTGAAGGTATATCTGAGCAGACATTACACATCAAAGCTCTGATTGTCAATGTAGCATTGTTTACACCACTGTTAGGTCTGAGTATGTATTATCCACCCATGTACCACTTGGCTGATGTGTGATGTGTTGCCAGCATGTGTCAGCGAGTGGATAGTACATGTGTGATATGTGCAGTACAGATTAGCAAGTGTACATCTGTGAACATGGTGGGTGCGCACTGTCTGGATGTATGTGCATAGTGGACACATGGGACGTGTGGCATACCCTGTCGTACACATTGTTAACATCTCATTGCATCCTTCAATGGCCAGTATGCATTCTACTACAGTTATGTAATAACATGGGTAGACGTGTGTATGACATGGGTTGACACTATGCTGTGGGTGATACTGTTATTATCAGTCAATGATTTGTGGTCTGGTAGTATACACAACCTCAACAGCATGATGATAAGCAATCATTGGATGATGTCCTGGCAAATGACACACAGTAGTAGGGAACCCAGTATCAATTGGATCCTTCCGGTGCTACACTATAACACTAACCAGTGGTGATGACCGTCACCCATTACTGTGACCACACCTCTGAGTAATATAGCCCCCATTAGGTACATGCAGACACACTAGGGATGTGTTCATCCAAATCTGAGAATGCATGGATTGGCCTACAATGCATTCCCTGGATGGGACGCATATCCTGCACAAGGGTATCATACAGACAGATACCTGTTGTGTGATACATGCTGTATAGCAGTATGCCGACTATGGCATAGTCATCCTCATGTACTAAACATACTATCCCATCAGTACTACACAGGTGGTAGACCTCAACATGTATGTCGGGTACCATTGTGTACATACAGACCCATGTTATGTCATGTGTCTCTTAGTATTCACATATCCATAGGTATTTTGGAGTCACAAGGTGTATCACATAAGACATTAGAGCCCTGAATGCATATCCACAAGGCAGTCATACACCTATAAAGACTGTCCATTCTTGGCAGACTTTGTTGTGTATGACCATGTCTGACATATACCCCAAGCATACACCCTCACTCACACTACTCTTAAGTAACTGTCACGGGTGTGTGTACCACAGATAACCTTGGCCACAGAACACAACAGTGGACGGCCATGTCACATACATACATATGTGACCCACGATCTGAGAAGCAGTGGCACAACCTGTCAATAGAAATAAATGTATTCATGTAGTATGCAGGCTTCACACCTATGTACGGACTGAGGGGACATGTACACATATATATTTGCCACGCAGATACCTGATGTCTGCAATGCACTTACTGTTGTCATTATACTATGTCATACCATAGTAAAAGCAAAACCCACACCGCGTTGACTAACAGTGACACACACACAGTCAGCATTTGCACAATTCAAACCTCTAACTAGCTATGTTATACTAGAGAGAGACACATTAACATGGCTCGCTATTTGCTTTACTGGCTGCTTTCTCTCCTCCTGCAGTATTTGTAGGAAGGTGACATCATCAGACTTTCCAAAGAGGAATGTACCTCTTTTAGTGTGTTTTCAAAGTCTCCCGAAAGGGCACTCTTTTCAAAGACAATTGTACACATACACACACACACACTCAGTGTTTGCAGGAGTCAAACCCCTACCTAACTATGTTATGATACTAGAAAGTGACGCATTAACACGGCGTGCTATTTGCTTTACTGGTTGGGTTCCCTTCTCCTGCTGTATTTGTAGGTCTAAAGACCCTCAAGATCACATTAAATACAGGCAATCCAGGAACAAAACCAAAAAATCAATTTTACAAGACAAAAAACAATACTACTGTAATTTACAGACAGTAAATCAAAATAACCCTCAGAAGTTTTGGGCAGGTTTAAATAATCTGCTACATCCTGGACAAACTTCAACCCCAATCCCTGCTACTATTATTGATAAAACCCCTGAAGATGTTTCTGATAGTTTTAACCAATTCTTTACTGAGACAATTCAAGCTCTAGCTAGCCAACTACCTCCTAACTCCCCTGGTCCTGAAAGTAGCACCCCTAGAAACCTACTTGCGTTCAGCTTCCATCCAGTCGCCACTTCACTTATCCGTACCTTGATCAAAAAATTAAAACCCACTACACTTTCTGCTGATCAACTACTTGCCGAGTACCTACAAAAATCAGCTGATGCTATTGCTTACCCCGTCTCAATGCTAATCAATCGAACCATAGTAGAAGCTAAAATTCCCACCATCTGGAAAATATCCTATGTAATCCCACTTCACAAAGGAGGCAGCTCTACTGATTTCTCCAATTATAGGCCAATAGCTATACTCTCTCCACTTGCAAAGATTATGGAAAAATGTATTCATAGACAAATCATGCACCACCTAATCCAAAATCGCCTTATGGCAGACACTCAGCATGGCTTCTGTCCTCATCACAGCACTACTTCAGCCCTCCTAGCCTTTACTAACAACATAAACCATAATCGCAACAATAATTATATATCCTCAGCCCTCTTTTGGATCTTTCCAAGGCATTCGATATGGTTGATCACCAACTTTTAATTCACACCCTGCAAACATTCTGTCTAGATACTGGAGCCCTCCAATGGTTTCAATCCTACCTGAATGGTCAACAGCAGGCTGTCCTCTGGCAGAACAAACTCTCTAACCTTCTACCTAACACCATCAGAGTACCACAAGGCTCTATACTAGGGCCCTTGCTGTTCTCCATCTTCATTAACGACCTTTATACTGTCATCCCAAAAGTCAGCTGTATCCAATATGCCGATGACTCTACTCTGATTTGCTCAGCCACATCTCCAGTAGAGTTATGGTCAGCTACCCAGACCACCTTTAATAGAATAGAAAACTGGCTTTCTGAACATCATCTGATCCTAAATCCCAAAAAAACTAAAATGCTGTTATTTTCACCAGCACATAGATCTACCGCTTTCACCTTTACCATAAAATCAAATGATGGAACAATAATCTCCCCTGACCCATCTACAAAACTATTAGGTGTCATCATAGACAATAATCTGAAATTTGACCTACATGTTAACCAAACTATCAAAACCATCAATAAAAAACTAGGGTCACTTTACAGAATAAAAGCCTTCCTAACCCCTCCAGCTAAAATTGCCATAGCTCGCTCTCACCTTCTTTCAACCCTTCTGTATGCATCCCCTCTACTCTCAAATTTGAACAAGACTGTCCTTAACAAACTCTCAATTTGCTACAACCACATTGCCAGGTTTGCCACTGGGCTGCCTTTTAGGACACATCATTGCATCAATCTAAATCAGCTTGGTTGGCTTGAACAACCCAGCCTAATCCAGTATAACCAACTGATTATGACCTGTAAAATCCTCTATAATCCGGACAATACTCCTGCACTTAAAAATATTATCACCCCCTATAACAATCCTAGGCCGCTTCGATCCTCCAAAAAACTACTAATTCAGACTAGCAATATTAATAACACGACCAGTGATTCTCTCTCTTTGCAAACTCTGTAAGTAGATCCTGGAACTCTCTTCCAGCTGATATTACCTTACTTTCCACCTTAGGTCAATTTAAAACTAGACTCAAACAACATTTGCCACTTAACTGGCTATGTCAATGTATCAAGCCTGGCTAACTCTCTCTAGAATGTGTAAAAATCTGTTAACCAGTTTACTGTGTAATTTAATTTAATCCTGACTTGTGCTCAGGATTAACTGTAACCTGTGGAACTTGTTTAACTTGCTTACTTATGTAATCTCTGTAAATAGTCTGTTTGTAATATGTAATGCTGGTATTATGTAATGCTGTATCTGCTTACCCTTGGAGCTTTTCTCCCCGGGCCTCCGCTGAAAATGGACATGCATCCAGTCGGACTATCCCGGTCAACAAATGTAAAATAAAAATAAATAAATAAATAAAATGGTGACATCATCAGACTTTCCAAAGAGGAATGTACCTCTTTCAGTGTGTTTTCACAGTCTCCAAAAAGGGCACTCCTTACACACACAGTTTTCAGGATTCAAACCCCTTCCTAACTATATTATGATACTAGAGAATGACACATTAACATGGCGCACTATTTGCTTTACTGGCTGGTTTTTGTTCTCCTGCTGTATTTGTAGGATGGTGACATCATCAGACTTTCCAAAGAGGAATGTACCTCTTTCAGTGTGTTTTCACAGTCTCCAAAAAGGGGACTCCTTTCAAAGACAATTGCACACATACACACACTCACTGCTTGCAGGACTCAAACCCCTATCTAACTATGTTATGATACTAAAGAAAAACGCACGAACATGGCGCACTATTTGCTTTACTGGTTGGTTGTTTTTCTCCTGTAGTATTTGTGGGATGGTGACATCATCAGACTTTCCAAAGAGGAATGTACCTCCTTTATTGAGTTTTCCCAGTCTCCAAAAAGGGAACACCTCTCAAAAGAAACTGCACACATAAACACAGTTTGCAGGATTCAAACCCCTACCTAACTATGTTATAACACTGGAAATAGACGCATTAACACGGTGCGCTATTTGCTTGACTGGCTGGTCTTTCTTCTCCTGCTGTATTTATAGGATGGTGACATCATCAGACTGGACATGGTGATGTGTGTACACTTTGTTTTATGCCATTCCAGGAATGGTCCATGTGGGTCAGCAGGTGTCAACAGCTTGAACATGACCATTAGTATCCTTACCTTGTGTGATCTATCTGTGGACACATTGACATTCCGTCATATGTCAACACATATTTATGCACAGCTTCTTGGTTTTGTGGATACTACATGTGTCTGGGATGTTGATAAAGGGCTATTCAAAGTCTATGTGGCACATGTGTAGATGTGTTCATTGATGTATGTCCTGGGTGTCTGCCTTGCAAACAGTCTAGCATGTTTGGGAAACATGATTCGCACATGAACATACCACAGTTGGTAGGGTTGTGTGTGTGTCAGCTTCCAATAGCTCTATTTATGACTGCAACCATGATGGACTCCATGACCTTGCAGATCAGACCTCATAGGCATACTGGACATGACTTCCCATGGTGTGTTGGGCACCAACACTTGTGGGGAGTGCCATATGTAGCTGTGAGACATTCAACGGTTCCACATCCTGTGTAGGGGGTGCGGCTCAGCTGACTGTTCAGGTGCATGATCTGTTTGTTCTGTAGTTTGTGCATGACACATATTGGGAATCAATGTATTCCACCTGCTGCCATGCTTTTGGCAGTGGGGGTAGCTGCTCATCCATTCTACATGTGATATCTCCTGGTATGATGATGTGGACTATTATCAGTGGGGGATGGGTATGTACATATGGGCCTGTCTGTCATGATGTCAGCATTGACAGTCAGGTACAGGTAGCCCTGTTATACTCTTTTACACGCTTAACACCCTACTGATCCTTTGTGATCAGGTTACAGAGTATGTCATGAAAATATCCTGGCATGTCCGGGGTCAGTTTTGTGTGTACTCTTCAGTCCAGCTGGTGGATATTGTGATATTGACACAATGTCACATCTGTCTCATGTACACAGACAACCCTCTCCTACTCCTGACAAACTCAGATATATGTGTGAGATGCATGTATATAGACATACAGGGAGCTGAACTCTCTCGACCCATGACTGGCATAGTCTATCAGGTGGTGAAGGTAACCACACACACCACATATCAGTCTCACATATCCTCTAGCAACAGCACTCAAACCACATTAGCACACATTGACATACTCGGATGCTGTAAATGTACTCTACCTAAGCAGCAGAGACCTCCAAAGCAGACACACACATACCTGCTACCCCACTACAATACCCACATATCACAAAGTTCACAATGTCAGTGTTGCACACAGTCACTGCCGTTTGGGCTAAACAACACACCTAATACACTTGTAATAGGTGACACTTATATTCAGACACACTGACGTACCACTCACCAGCCCTGTCAAGGGAATAGTCACTTTGGGCTGTCTGTTGGGTGCCAGGATCTACCACATAACACAGGCAGTCAGGTCACTCCAAAGCAAGTACAAGACTGACACCATCATTGTCCATGCTGGTGTGTGTAACCTTAGACGTTATTCCCTGGACCACATGACATGATACATGGAGGTACACTCTGATCATGTAGACCAGGCCAGTATGACCCTGACCTTGTCTAGCATCTTACACCCACCAATTATGATGTCACAGTATAAGGACACACATATCACATTTAACAGTAGGCTAACAAATCTGTTTCATTCCTAGGGGATACAGTGTCTGTCAGCGTATGGTGACATGCTCAACATGCCACATAGCTTCACTATGGACAGCTTGCACCTGTCACCCTTAGACTTTGGTATGCTGGCTAAGGTTCTTGCTACCACCAGAGTGCTTTTTTTAAGCAGGCTTCAGAAGAAAAAACCCACCTCCATAGACATTACAGGTTAAATGAAACTAAGGGTAATGCTGCTCAACAACAGTTGTGTTAACCTCATATTGTGGCCACTCAGGGCTCCCCTCAGTATGGAGGAGAGCAATATCTGTGCACTGACAGACACCTGGTTCAGGCTCGCTTATGCACACCAGCACTACCAGGTTATGTTTCATACCATGCTGTCTGACAACAGGACTTGGAACAGACAACACAATTAGGGGGAGTATCCATATACATCACAGATACACACACCTCCAGGTTAGTAGCACTGCACAAAGCATCACAGACCATACATATACAACTACCATTGTGCAATACTGCCTTTCAGTTTGTTGCCTGCTACAGAATACACTCCCAAACTCAGGAACCACACTCGGCTTTTGTGGGAACTATGGAGAATATGAAGATCTCCACAGACACCATTATATTGTGTGAGTTCATATACACAAATATTGACTGGGGATACTACTCAAACCCTGACAACCTCACCCAACAGTCACTACAATTTGTGGACTCATATGCTTTGGCACAACCAGTCAGCATAGCCACAAGGGGGAATATATATTGGACCTGCTCATCACCAACATGGGGACTCTATGTTCCACACCAGTGATATACCCCTCATTGGTAAGGTCATAACATACATGTATCTCACAGGACATACATATATGCTCCACACACCCATCCTGGGTAATCTTGGCAAACTTCTCATGAGCCAACATCTCACTTCACCAAAGCATGGTGGTATCCTTCAGAGATCCTGAGACAGTGGTATATATGGCTCACACTGCTGCATCCTTTACATACACATTCTATGGGCACATAGTGGACTGCATGGATTGTGCTATCCCAAATAACAACAAGACCCACTACTACAATGGCAGGGGACCTGTCTGGTAGACCCCAGACATTAATAAGCTGTACAACGTCAGGAGGACACTACTACATGATGGAGCACAATCCCAGACTGGGAAGGCATCTGTGATCTGTACTAGCAGACAGCTACAATCACTCATGGACTTTTCTAAGGGCCGCTTCTACCAGACAATTGCACCTGACAAGTAGGACTATCACACGGCCTTCTTCAGTTATGTCAGCAACCTGGGTGGACACTCACTGATATGCTGTGAGTTACTGCATACTGACTAAACCTACCCTGAACCCACTGGCATTGCCTACATCCTGGCAAACAGGTTCAGTGCAGATGTCTCCCACCCATCCCTCTAAGGAGCAACTATCCATCCCAACAGAGTATAACTTCCCTGACATCACAGAATAACAGGTGAGTGCTGCCCTCCCCACAGCGTACATCACAGTATCAATGTGACCAGATGGTGTCCCAGCCTGCATCATACATGAGCATCATGACAAACGCAACCCTCACATTACATCACTGTTCAATATCGGAGTTACCACAGGATATGTTCCCAAGGAATGGCGTACTGCGACAGTGGTCCTGCTCCACAGAGATGGTGCCACAACGGACCACAGACAATATTGCCCTATAAGCCTATGTAGCCTGTTCTGCAATGCTATGGAGCATATTGTCATAGGACTCCTACACATATACATCGGGAACCTACAGACACTGTGTCCTACTCATTCCAGCATTGTTGTGGGCAGATCTTGCCTCTTGAACCTGTAGATATCCTTTAAATGGCTAACAGGTCCATCGACATAGGGAAGGCTGTCCACACAGCCTACCTGAACCTTGCAAAACCATTCAACACAATAACTCACTGAGCCATTATGCATAGTCTCACCAGCATCAATTTGGACACATATCTCACACAATGGATTGATACCTAGATTAGGGATAGCACCCACATGGTCAGAATTGCAGGTGCCATGTCTGACTATACACCAGTTACACATGGCATCCCACACAGCTTGGTCCTGGGATCTCTCTTGTTCAGTATAGATTTGTCTTACGTACAGGCTATCATAGGGGGAATATGGCTGAACATGTTTTCACTTGACTGCAAACTGGGTGCCATGATCAACTCTCCAGCTGCCACATGCATACTCAATCAGGGTCTCACAGAGATGGATGACTGGTGCCTGAGCCATGGCCTACAGCTAAATGCCATTAGTTGCATTGTCATCCACTTTGGGAGTAGCAGCATGCCCACACATTACCACATAGGTAGTACTCCATTACATATGGTAGAAGTTGTTAGGGGTTTGGGGACATCACTTGTTCGTACTGTCGCCTTTAACATTCACGTTGCCAAAGTGGTTGGACACACCTTCTATGTGTGCCACCTTATCCCATATGGTTTCACATCTAGATCAAGTGAGGTCATTGTGCCCCTATACTCATCACATCCATGCTTGGTTACAATGCCACATTTGGGGTGTACCTTACCTGACACCTGCAGCAACTGTATGCCCATGGACGGTCCTCACCAAGCAGATCTAGGGACTCACACAGATGCCCTGCATAGTTCAGATGCAGTAACTCCAGCTCTACTCAGTCGCTTACCACCTACTCAGATATGATGTGTGACTTTTGTTTACAGCTATACCCAAACCAGAATTACTGGACATGCTCCACCTCGGGATATCCAACTCCCTTGGAGCTATACACTGCAGGGATGTATACCTCAGCACAGATGTTAATAGGACATTGTGGAGGGACAAATTCTTATCCCAGAGGCTCCACTCACTACAGAATGTAATTCCAGTTTCACATAGGTAGAGCCACCTACTGACCACCTACTGGAGACATCTTGATGACTGTATGGGTGATTGTATATTCACCCCTGGGATATCTTCTGAGTCCCTGCTAGACAGAGGCACACTAGCATAAACGTACATGGACTATCTTGTGTGACCTACTATTCACACACACAGTGTAGTAATCTGACAGGGTTTCGAATGCCAAACACACTCTGGCTAGGCTTGTACATGCCCTAGGGCAGATAGCCTAGTATCGACCTCTGAACCTATGCTAATGTTCAAGATGCACAATGTTTATTGTTGATACTGTTTGCAGGTCTTTATCATCTTTGCTTTACCAGTTTCCATGAAGAACTTCAGTATCTGCAGAACATATTTGATAATGACAGGATTCCACTATATTATAGATGTGTCTGTTGTCATATAACTGTGTGCACAGGGCAGATTGCTGTATAGTAACAGGTTCCTGGGTTAACACATACAACTGGCAGATATGCATGGCCCACTGCTGTACTCAGACATGGCCTAAGTGTGTGAGCATGCCCAGTTCTGACATTCCATGTTTTGTTGCCTGACGTTTGTCTCATTTATTCAAGTGTGTGACCATGCCCAGTGTGACCCTTCAGTATGTTGCTATCTGAGGTCCACTACATTTGCTGATGTGTGCGAACATGACCAATATTAACATTTATACTGTGTGTGTTGGAAGTCAGGTCCTGTTCTCACTGCAGGACTCACCTTCGTGTCATAACTCAACAAGGATTATGCTGTGCCTGCAGGGTTTCCATGGAATACTTTGCATAGACTTATCAACATTCCATCATACAGGTGGACCACTGCAATACTGTCATGGTTTAGTAGTTCAGTACTTTGGCTATAGTGCACAGTATCCAGGGTTTGAGGCCCATCACTGCTTTATCTTTTCATACTGTGCAGACCAGACTGCTTAAGGGCCTGTTAAGCAAATATGAGCATGTTGGCTTTTGTTCAGCTATGCCCTACTTAGACCAGGCTTGTCCGACATTGCTCAATATTCACCAACATTGCTGGACGTTGGCCAATATTACTAAACATTGACCACAGTTGTGCTCATTGGTGTGTGCGATTTTGTTTGCATATACTACATGGTGGTAATTGCTGTTTAGCACTGCTTTATATTGCTTAACACATGGCATTCATGCCTTAGGTGGTGCTGCAGGGCTGCCTATGTCGGATGCACATACTACACTCCCTGCACATGTTTGGAAGCAGGTAGTGTCAACTTAGGCATCCCTTTTACTTTATGTGTGAGTCGGAGAGAGGTATAATTTCCAGAGTTCCTACTGAGCCAGTGTATGTTCTATGCGTTGCCTCTTTGCCAAGGCCAAAGCATACTGGGCATGCCTCCTTCTGCCTACTGGAGCAGGCTCAGGTTGTTCCTCCTCTGAGTCACGCTCTGCCTGTGATGTCCTTGGCAATGGTGGTGGGCAGTTTGGCCCAGGCCTATGCTGGTCCTGCTGCAGCTGTTTTCACAGGATCATATTATGTAGCATAGCACATACCATGACAATTTGGGTACATGTAGTTGGTGAGTACTGCAAGGCTCCACCAGATGTGTCCAGGCACCGGAACCATGACCTGAGCAGCACAAACACATGCTCTATTACATTACGTGTTTGTGCGTGTGCCTCATTATGGCATTCCAGTTCAGGTGTGTGGGCATTTCTGATGGGTGTCATCAGCCACGGCTCCAGTGCATAGCCAGCATCCCCCACTAGGTGACCATGTGGGATGTCCCCATTGGCAAATGTCTGGTACAGCTGCGTCAGATGCCAGATATGGGAATCATGGTAGCTTCCAGGGCAACCTGCACACACATTCAGTATTATGCCCTGGGCATCACACATGACCTGGCAGTTGATGGAGTGGAAGCCCTTGCGGTTGAAGTAGACCCTACCCCGCTCGCCGGCTGGTGCTTTGATGCATATGTGCGTGCAGTCTATTGCACCCACTACCTCAGGGTATTCTGCTATTTGCTGGAAGAGATGCATATTGCTGGCCAATACCTCACGGGAATTGGGAAAATATACATGATCACCGACATGTGCTGACATGGCATCCAGAAACTGGTGTAGTACCCTGAATGCTGATGCCTGTGATATCCCCATCATATCACCAGTTGGTCTCTGGAAGGTACCTGTTGATAGTATTCTTAGGCCAACACATACCTTGGTTTCTACTGGGATGGTTTCCCCTCTTTTGATTCTGTGTGTGAGGGGTGGCCTGCACAGCTCAACAATTTGCTGCAGGAGGTCTCTGTCCACTCAATAGCACTCCACTATCTCCAGCTCATGTAGCCTTTGGTAGGTTACCCTGGGCCTGTACACTCTTCTCCGTCTCCTCACTGTGGGTTGTCCAGCAGCATTTCCATTGTCACCACCCTCAGCATGTTGCATATGTCGCCTTATAACAGCAATGGCAGCCCCTAACATTTCTTTGTCTCAGTAAAGCTTTTTCACTTTTCACATCTATTAACTTACTGCAGTGTCTGTTGTGAGAAACATAATGGACGGTTGTTGGCAGAGTTTTAAGTGCTAGGCTGGGCTGGGCAAGTGTACTGCCTGTATAATTGCCTGATTCTAATTGTTTTCACCTGCTAGCTCTGCTAGTACTCCCTGGTAGTTTCCTACTATTTGTTGTGCTTCCTTTTTCCTTTCTGTTTCCTCAGGGGGGGGAGCACCATGCACACAAGTGCAAATATGCGCACAGCAGATAACACACACGCACACATGCTTACGTGGACTAAAACCTGCTTATTTTGGTTAAAACACGCACACACCAGAGCAAATGCGCTTACAACTCTTTAAACAGCCTTATACATTCTTACTCTGGCTTAAACGCATGCACTCACGCTTACACATGCGCACTCTATCTTACTCGGGTTTACAGGCACGCACACACACGCATGCATGCTCAGCAAGAAACTTTGGTGTTATCCACAGCATGCACCTTCCATTTCTTGCCTTTCCTTAGCCTACCTTTTGACACACCTCTTTCCATGATGTGTAAATGACAGCGGACACATACCACTCTGCTCCAATGAGCTTCACTTTTTTCATACATACCACCCTCGTGATGTCACCTATCTTCTACTCTGTTACTCCCCATATCCTACTCCTACACTCCACTGACTGTGCTCATTTGCTATGTAAACTAGCGATTCACTATCCTAACACTCATTTACATATAATTGCCTACTAATGCTTGGTTACATGTCTTAGACTGAGCTTCCCCCCTTAGCAACCTCTATGTGGTGGCCATGTTGTCTTCAGCGCCATTCCCTTGCATTGTACATTAACAATTTCAATAAAATCCACATTTGTGGGTTTTAATTTTTAGTATTCTGGGTTTTAGAGCGCACCCCATTTAAACATCAGAAATCCACGAAAAAAAAAAAATTTTTATTTTAATTTTGCATCAGGGAACATTTCCAATGGCCATATATTTGGCCATTGGCATGCTTCCCGCACTGGATGCAACCTTTATTTGGAGCTGTCACGGCTCTGTTTTGCTATTTGCAGAATGGTACTCAGTTGTCAACTAAGTACATTTCTGCAAATAACACTGCTCTTACTCAGACAGGTTCGGGTTTCCTGAATTGCAAATCTACCTCATTTGCATTCCTTTCGCCTGCAATTGAGGTGATTTGCATATTCCAGCCCTGTCCATGCAAGAGCCATTTTAGGAGCTCTCTTACACACCCCTACAGGCTGTTCCTGGATCGCTCGTCGGACATGATTGCTGCATGGAGTCTTACTCTACTCTTAGACTCCGTGCAAGCCATCGTGAATCCAGCCTGATGTCTAGTATGTTCCGTCCCCTGGTAGGTTTTTTTATAATCTGAAGAAATTGTTGTTCCTGAATATATGTTGTGAACAATTTCCTTACTAATGTTGTTGAATCAATGTTATTCCAGTCTGTTTCTGGTAAAATTAAGTCCCTGGGTAATATTATTCTTCCTTCCTGTGTTTCATGCAAGAAATGTATGAATTCCTTTAGGTTATATGCACTTGACTTTGGTGGTGTATACACTCCAAAAATTGTTTTATGCTCCAGGGTTGCCTTTATTGTCACAGTTACAGAGTCTGTAGCTAGTTTTAATAGAAGGAAAGAATAACTAGATTCTATTCTGCACTGAGATGTACGTTACTGATTTTGATTATAGAACTCCTTATTGCTTTCAGTTCAGCTACAATAATATTTGTTTTTAAAACTTGCTGCCTGCATATTGATTATTCATTGCTATGGTTGTAGTTCTTTATAACTATCAAGTCAGATTATTTGCTTTATCAACAATAAATTACTAATAAAACTATATCATTTTAATGACATCTAGCTATAAGAAAAAAAATCTGATACATATATAGCTTACTGACTTCATGAAATATATGAATTTGGAAGCCTATAAATAACTATTCTGTATTGCCCAAGATTAACAACAATTTGTAGTATGTTTAAGTCATCTAGATTGATCTCATATTTTTGTTAATCACCAAGAAATTCTTCAAATAAATGATGTTGGTTCAACCTAACCTCTAAAAAGACTAAACAAAACATCCAAGCGTGCTATTATATGATATGCATGACTACAAGGCATAACTCAATACCAAGAGCAACTAGATGAAGTGACAATTTCACCAACTCACTATCAAAAGAAAACAGCATATAACATATTTAACAGAGCAGAACATTATCACTCCATTTTGCCAGTAAAACATATTAGTAAAATATACAAAAATGTTTTTTTAAATGACTATTCAGCCACCTTTCAGTTTTACAGAATGTGCAATTATGAAAATTAACATTAAAGCTGGCGAAATAAAGAAAATATGTATAAGTTAAATAAAAAATATATATAGAAGTAAAATATATATATAATAATTATGTTAATTGAATGCTAGTACATAGGAAACGGTGTTTAAATGTATATTCACTATTTAAACTATAAATGCAAGTAATTGCAATTAATTATTAACTTCTATCACCAGATATGAGAAATCATAATAACTGGTAGTATAATTATATAGAATAGGTGAATTATAATAAACTTTCATATAGTAATAAAATAGACAAATATTTTATCCCCCTCATCTTTTTCCACCCTTCCCTTCTTCACCCATTCTGTTATCTAAAATGTAAACAGTTACAATAATAGCCTTTACTGACTTATGTAATATGATTGAAGGAAATAAGTTTTCCTAAAAAAGCTTCAAAAACCTCTTTCATGAAATAGTCGTATCCTTTAAAATAATGACAGTGCCTCATCTCCAATAGTTTATTTATAAAAAAAAAAAAAATCTCAGTGCTGTGTTAAGTTAGGTATAAACAATTCAGCATGGATGAACAGTACACAGATTATATATGAATAACAGAAAATAAATTTAGCAAATCAGAGAATAAAGCATTAATTTCAATTTTTTTATCATAACTACTTAAAATAAGTGAATGTAAATACGACTGAGGTTACTAACCTTTCATAAAACTGTAAATGCAGATCTGCCAAACACAACAATGTCAGATGAGAAGTCAGTGTGATCCGTATATTGGAATTAATGTAATGGTGTCATTAATTACTTCATTTGAAGTATATTAATGCAGGAGAAACCATCCTGGAAGCCTTGACACCTGAATAACCTTGAAAAAACTCAACATGCTTATGGAGTATGTCTTGAGGTGGAGTAAGTCTCGAGGTAAGTGTGGAAAGGAGAAAAAAATGACAATTTGAAGTAACACATTTTTGGTTAAACCAAATGGCACCAAAAGAAGAAGTAGAATTCCAGGGAGTGCAAACAAATGGGTCTGTCAGATAAATTCTCCTTCCTGCATAACCACAACTGCATAACAAGCTACACATAGTAATGTATTGTATTAGCGCATCTGGTATTCACCGCAACAAAGACAAAGAAATAAAAACAGCATTCAAAGCCACACAGGAAACAAAAGTGCATACTAGAAATCAGAAAGTCTATTATGTAGACTCTCATTGTAGTCAGTTACTAAAACAACTACAGCTTTAGGGAATATAAATATAATGTAATAAGATATAGAATAAAATGTTTAAAAGCAACAGTTATTTTGCAACTGATGACTCAGTGATTTTGTTAGTACTAGTTGAAATAGGATTTGTCTTTTATTTTCCCTTCATATCAGTCCAAGTGTTTTTGTCTGAGGATCTTTTCAGAGTAGGAGATGACAAATCCATGTCTTCAGTCAAATGTATAAGGTTGTCATTTTTGGCAAATGCAGAAGCTTCCTCTAAGTTATTAAAAATTCTTTCTCCATTTGACAGATATATTTTTTATTTTTACTGGAAAAATTATCTTAGATTTAAAAACATTCTAAGAGATTTCACAAGAGGCCAGCAACTTTTTCCAAATTCTATTGTTTTACATGAATTGTCATTATCAAATCTGATTGAATTTTATTTGTATTTCAAAGGGGCTTTCCTCCACACAGTTTCAAGTATTAGTTCTTTATCAATATATGATAAAGATTTTATAACCCTAGATCTTGGAGGAGAGAATGAAGAAGAAGGAATTGGTCTGCCTATAGCTCTGTGGGCTCTTTAACTACCATAGGAAGCACCTTCCTGGAGATTTATGGGGAAAGAATGGAGAGATCATAAATCAGCAAGCAAAGGAGAGTAGTATTGCTGGAATTTAATTCATCCTCAAGTCTTGGTGAATACCTTCATGAGGTGAACCCTTTGTTTTACAAAATTTCACCAAGATAACACTGATATATAGAATGTATTTTATGCAGCATATATCAAAGACAGAGGTAGCTTAAAAAAAGATATTTGGGTGCCCAAGACCCAGGATAAAAAAGTGCATAATTATGGTACGTGCACTGATGCCATGACTGAAAAAAATGACAGTGTAGAATCTGGTACCCTTGTTGTAGATGCCCCCCCCCCAGTTTAGATGGCCCCCAGTTGTAGAAGAAAGCAGCATTCAATAAAAACTGATAGGCCAAAAAAGAGCCATAAAGATGATAGAGTGGACTATTGAGGATAAAAAAGAAATTGCATATTGTTACTATTATGCAAGAAGCTGAAAATTTCTGGAGAGACGATATAGAAAAAGATTAATAGAGAAATTAGGGGAAAGAAAAATACTTGCACAAGAAAAACTGTCAGTAGCTTCAAATAAAAACTTGTATTCATTAATAAAACATATTTCTGAAAAACATTATATAGATCAAGAAACCTTGGGCTGTTTAGAAAAAGAAGCTAATGAGGAAGTGCAAAAATATAAACAACAAAATCTACAGATTTTTGAAAGATATAAAAAGAAATATGGACACATGAAAGAAAGAGAGATTCAATATGGTGCAATATTTATGCAAAAGAAAAAGCCAGTTTAATCAATACAAAAAGCAGCCTCAAAGATATTCAAAGAAAAATACAGGCAAAGATATCCAGCTATGGAAAATTTCACAATAATAAAAAATAAGATCACAAAGAGGGAATGTAGAACAGAAGATTAATAAGTAGAAGTTAAAAAAGTAGAAGCTGAAGTTATGGAATACCTGCAAAGTGAAGGATTTAGTGTAGAAATTCTAACACAGGTTATATCACTGCATAATGGAACAACAAGTCCCCCAAGTAAGGTGACACAGGAGGAGCAGGAGGGAAAGAAAAAGAGACTTAATATGGTGCGATATTTATGTAAAGGAGAAAGCAAAACTAATCAATACAAAAAGAGCAGCAACAAAGATATTTGAAGAAAAATACAGGGAATGGCATCCAGATATGGAAAATTTTACAATACAAAAAATAAGGAAAAAGAGGAAAAGTAGAAAAGAGGATTAGTACTGGAGAAGTTAAAGAAATAGAAACTGGGTTATGGATTACCTCCAAAATGAAGGATTTAGTGTAGGAAATCTAAGTCTGCTAACACTACAGCAGGATAGACAAATGGATCCCCAAATTAAGGGAAAACCAGTGGAGAGAGAAATATCTGATCAGTTGCTATATGAAAATTCTTTGGAGCTTCCATAGAAAACCAGTACAAAAGTTGCACTAGAGTTGCACAACAAGGGAAAGAACAGGAAGCTCTGGCACAGTCAATGTTGTGGTGGCAGAAATCAAATGCCATCCTGGAAGTATTGCATACAGAAAACTATAAAGCAATTAAGACAAAAAGTATCATTGTTAGAAGAGTATAGAAGAGGAAACAGATCAACAAAAATACTCAGAGACGGACATGATAAAAGCAACAGATCAGGATTTATTGTGCACTATCAGAAATAATAAACTAAAAATATCAGCACAGGCAGAAGGCAGAAAAACTTAGAAGATATGAAGATAAATATAAAGGAACAGTACAAAATAAGCAATTTATTGATGATCTTAGAACATTTTTATAGAGAATCGGTTAACAAGGCAAAAGGTACCGAAACACCATCAAAAAAAGTAGAAATTTATATATTTTGGAGAAATATCTATGAAGATCCTGTGAAACAGAGATGGATAGAAAAAGTTAAAGAAAAAATAAGAAGTTCAAATGTACAATATATGAAATGGGCTGAAGTAATGGCCAGAGAGATTGAAACAAAGTTAAGAAAAGCTCCTAACTGGAAAAAAAAACAGGCCCAGTTGCAGTACCTAACATTTTTACATAAAGATTTAGCCATGAGTAAGAACTATTTATATGTGCACCCCAAACAGACACCAACCTGGTTAACAATGGGCAAAACAATACTCCTACTTAAAATCAAACCTACAAGCTATTGCAAAAACTATAGCCCAATAACTTGTCTTCTGATGACATATAAACTATACACTGGAACTGATACTGACAGAATTTATAGTCATTTCGAAGAAAACTCAATCATAACAATAAAACAAAAGGGTAACAAAAGTAAGTCATATGGAACAAAGGACCATTTGCTGTTAAAGTCGTAATGGAGAACTATCAAAAGGAGAAGAATTTAAGTATGGCATGGATAGGCTACAAAAAAGTATTTGACAGTATCCCAAATTCATGGATAAAAGAGTGCTTAAAAATGTATAAGGCACTCCCTACACTGATTGATTACATTACAGTGACCATGAAACAGTGGCAAACCACTTTGCAGTTAAGCCATGATAAAGGAAAAATTATTATGTCATGGATAAAAATTCAAAGAGGGATATCCCAGAATGACTCTCTGTCACCACTGCTCTTTTGTCTTGCCCTTAACCCATTAAGCTGTTTACTTAACAAATTCGGTCATGGCTACAATTTAGCTCTCAGAGAACAACAACGTGTAAAGACTTCTCATCTACTTTTTGTGGATGATTTAAAACTGTATCGCTCATCAGATGAGGAACTGAAAGCATAACTGTAAGTAGTCAAAACTTTTTCGGATGATATAAGAATGTCATTTGGTCTTGATACATGTGCAAAAGCAACTTTTAAAGCAGGAAAGCTGCAACACCAAGAAAACATTAGTCTGGAACAGGAATGTGATATAAGAGAATTTGAGCACGAGGGGCTGTATAAATACTTGGGAAATGATGAAGGATCAACTATAAAACATGAATAAATGTGAATAAGCCTTAGTAAGGAATATTTTAGAAGACTAAAATTAACACTGAAAACAGCTCTGACATCTAGGAACAAAGTCCAAGCTATAAATCAATTTGCTTTTCCTGTCCTGGTGTACAGTTTTGGAGTGATTGATTGGCCCCAAAAGGTGTTGGATCAGTTGGATAGGAAAACAAGAAGGATCCTTCATGCTTATCAAATGATTTAAAAAAATCAGTGTATACCAAGACTACATATTCCCCATTCTGATGGAGGTATGGGCCTCCGCAAAATTGATTGCATGTATACATCTGCAATTGTAGGACTACATACATATCTGCTGACCTCACAAGATTTAAACATGGTGAAAGTTTTAAAACATGAGGAAGAGACATCTAAATTGCTTCCCTGCTTAGTTTAGCAGAAGCACATCAGCATCAAGTGGAATGTAAATCAAACCAGAAGTAGATAAACATCAGGCAGCAATTGAATGTGGCAAAAACACAAATGAAAAAATATAAGGTGAAGATCAGATGTGAAAGCAAGAAACGTGGAAAATACATAAATATAGATGCAAGTATAGAAAACTCTTGGAACAACCTCATGTTGATCATGATCGAATGCAGGAATGGTTAAGGAGAGGTAAATTTAAACCAAAAGATGAAAAGTTAATATTGGCAGCCCAAGAGAGTGGACTACATACATGTTGGTTTACAAAGTCTATTGAACATGTGTGAGAAACAGACAAATGTAGTCTTTGTAAAACAGAATTGCAAACAGTCGTGCATCTTGTTGCTGGTTGTGATATACAAATAGCAGAAGACTGTACACTGAAAGGCATAATAATGTGGCAAGACTGTTGCATTGGGATTGTGCAAAAATTATAATATTGAAGTAGCAGAAAAACACTGGAAACATGAGCCACTAAGCATTATAGAAAATTATGAAGTTTATATTGCATGGGATCACCCATTTGCCAACCGTTCAAAAAATAGATGCGTGAAAACCAGATATAGTAGTCCATGAAAAGAATACAAATGTAGCATTGATCACTGAAGTTGCTATACCCAGTGACTACAGTGTCTTATGTACAGAGAGACTCAAAGTCATAAAATACCAGGATTTGCAGGCAGAAACAAGGGCAATGTGAAAGAAGGATACCCAGACAGTTCCAATAGTAGTAGGAACAACAGTCACATAAAAAAGAATTTACAGTCATTCTTGGCTATATTACTGATACATGTGACACCGTATGAACAGCAGAAGAAGTCATTACTGGGCACATTGTGGGTTTTGCAAAGAGCACTTCTGGCTAACATCAAAGACTGAAACAATACTAATTTCATGAACTTTAATCATACTTTGGCTTAGGAATGGGGTCCATTCCCATCATGGTATTACAAACCCAAAAGACTTAGAGAAATTAAAAAAGAGATTTAATATTTCTGGGATCCAAGTATTCAGGAATTAAATTACTCACCTTCTGTTTTTTTTTTTCCTGGAATACCAAAATCCTTATATTTTGTCTCCTTTCTCTGTTTTCTAAGTCACCTATTTTGTTTAGAAGCCAGGTGTTTTGTTTTAGTAGAAAGTCTGTTTGAGATTGTTCTTCTTTCAGTCTTTCATCAATGTCATTCAAGTTATTCTCCATATCAAATATTTTGGTTTGTTGTTGTAGCATTTCTTTAAAAACAACAGTTTCTTTAAGACAGTTTTATCTTAGATTTTCTACATTCTCCTGAAAAACATTCATTTTCAAGTATAATTATTGAAGAGTAGATGTCACTAGTTCTATATCCTTTCTCAAGTAAGTGTCAACATGAGAATGTTTGGAATTGGTCATCCTCATTCAGCATCTCTGTCTCCAAATAAAAGTGATAGGAACATTTTTATAAAACTTCAGAAAAAAATGAAAATAAGTCAGAAGTGTTATCAGCTAGGATGCAGTGAAAAAAATCCCTGTAATTAAATTGAGTTCTGCAGAGCTCTAAAAGGTTGCCGTCTTCACTTAGCCATCTTGGCTCTGCCTCCCCATTAACACTTCTTAGTGACTGATTGGTTTACCATCAGCTATGGTCACTGCTCTTCTTGCCCAGATGGGAAGGGGTGAGGTTAGGATTTGGATTACATTCTCACTGTCTGTATATATGTTTACAGGAATAAGCAGTGGTAGAGTTTACTTAACTGCTTCCAGTTCAGCTCTTTGTGCTGGACCCCCCCCCCCCAAGCAACTTCATTGTTTTGTTGTTGTTGTTCTTTTGTTTCTGGTTTGTATATTGCCCATCCTGTTGCAAAACACCTCCTCTCAGAGATCTAGTTTTTGGACTCATCTGTGTACCAATTTGTACTTTTTCATTCTCCTCCATAGGTGCTGCTTGTCACCTTTCAGGTCAGGACACTCACGAGGTTTCCCTAGGTAGGAAAGGCAAAACTACCTTGTCAGCCATTTGTAACACCCTGAGGGTTGATTTCATCCAATGGCAATCACTAGGCTTGCATATTCTTAATCTGAAGGGTCACTGCCCCTTAGAAAAACCATTAAATCAAAGGCTAATTTTCTCAGTCTTTTTCTACCTGTTTTATGCTTTTATGCTTAGCTTACAGTACAGCAAAAAGCACGCAGGGATTATTTTTTTCACTTTGTAATGCTGGAAAATTAAAGTACAACAGAACAGTGCATTTGGCAGCCTGTGGCTTCTGTTCAGCTACTTGTATTTTTCCTTAACAAAGTTTCAAGGAACATGAAATGTAATACCAATCACTGTCAAAAGACTTAAGTTACCCTTGACTTTGGTTCTGAACCATATATTATTAATTTATTATAAGGAAGGAGTATGAGAATAATTTAACATTCATCCCATCCTGATCACATTTATAAGGCCAAATATAAATTCACTTTTAAGGGGATAGTGACATCATCAACAGCAATGAGGTGGAAGCCAAAGTCTATGACTTTAGTTCATGAACAGCATTGAAATAAACCTTGGTAGCAATTGTTTATAAAGGTACACAACAAAGCAATGTTGTTGTTCAAATCAATCATTTCAGCAACCACATTGCCTTTTTTGGGCACATGACACTGAGTGTAACAGCAACACTTTTACTTCAGTCTCTATGTCTAATTAGCATCACACTGAAGAACACAAGCCCTTCATTCATCAGCTCTTGGCATTGTGTACTTAGTCATCTGCCATGAAAAGGATGTGTGCTGTTCACACTCAACCACTTATTAAAAGTAATAATAATAAAAATGCACCATTTTTTATTTTAAGACATGAAAAAATTACTCAAAGGCACTCTCTCCTGTTTCATTCTGTGCATTCAGCAGCTGCAGTTACAAACAAAACCACATAAACAGAGTCAACCAAATAATTCTCTTTCAGAGACAGTATAACTAATAGGGTCTATATTACATCATTGAATAGTTAAATAAGTGAATGATGATTATTCGACCCCATGTAAGTGAAAGCTTACAATGTCGAATCCCCAAAACAGTGATTTTTTTCCAAGGGAAAAAAAAATCGCTCTTCCAAAAAAAAAAAACAAACAAACAAACAAAAAATCCCCTTTAAAACAGTACATGAAGTGGGGGGCTTTGCCTCCCACCCCACTGATGTGCGGGGCTGTGATCCTCACACCCCTACTTAAATATACTAACTCTGAGATCTCACTATAGTGCCAAAAACGGCAAAGTAACGGAAGCGGCTAAGCAAATTCTTTCCCAGGGAAAGAATTTGCTTAAAGGCCGCTTTGCTATTTTGCCTTTTCATTCTTTTACAGTCGATCAAGATGCATTCGACAGAATGCATCTTCAATCACGTAATAGGAACCCAACTAATATGTCTATAATCTATAAATGGAATACCAGTCTGATACAGCCTTTACATAGTGCAAAAACAAGCTCACTAATTTACACTGTATCTTGCAATTACCACTGTACACAGCTGTACTGCCAGCACTAATTTTTATACACCTGCACACTGGAAAAATCTTAATACTTCCTAATTTTACTTTATGTAGTGAATGTTTTTACCATTCTCTGAAACTTAAGATAAAATAAAATAGCCAATAACTTGGCCATCACCTGTAAGGATAAGATTTTAACCTCTATAGTTGCAATAAGCAGCTGAAACCTTCCACTTTTTATTACCTAGTAAAACCAAAAATAGCAACAAACACACTGTCAAATAGCAAAGTAAATACTGTACAAGATCCTTTATTTTTGTAACATTTTTCTTTTATGTACTCTAAGCTTTCCAGACCTTTTCAGAATCTGTTCTTGTGAGTAGTATGCTAGTATGGTGTAACTAGCCTGGCAATAAACGTATGACTTATGACATCACAGAGCTAACATGAAGGTAAGATGTAATAAAGTTACAGTATTGGAACAAGCATCAAGCATTAATATATTATACTACCTAAAACTAAATCAGCCTCCAAATCTGAAAATCATCTACTTCTAAAAGTAGATAAGCCCACCTTACCTGCTGGTCAACTCCTCTATGCCTTCACCATCGCCAAACTATGGAACCTCTACTATCTCTGAAAAAACTAAAAAACTAAAAAAATCTTGTTTTTTCCCACTTTTCTGAGATTTAAAAAAGTTCAGTTACAGGCTTGCTGTTCTTGAACTGTTTGTAAGTTTCTGTGAGGCCATTTTTTGCTTGGGCTAAAGGGAAGTCTCTCTGTTGATCAGTGGCAGTGAAAAACATTGAGCAGCCTGCCTGCCCCTGTGGGAGTGGTTACTGACTTGAAACTGTAGTTTTATTGGCCATTTTGGGTCAATTCCAAAACTCCTTCATCTTCCTCTCTTAAAACCCTCTTTTGCATGGTTTTGCGCGTTTTTGTGCATAGCGCAACAGCGGGCAGCGCTGCCTAATTGGGTTTAAACTATTCCTGGCTCCACAAAGTCTGCTGTTCACTTTTTCCCTTAGAACTGCTCTATCTCTCAATTTAAACACCATATTCTCATTCTAAGGCCTTTCACTGGTCCAATTAAGTAATCCTACAAGTTAGCACTATTAAACCATAAGCACTACTTACTCTTATACTCTCTTCGATTACCCTGTCCTCTATTGGTCCATCTTAAATTCAGTTTCCCTATATTACTCTAGCATGTCCAAAGGTCAGTCAATGGTTTCCTCTCCAGTCCAGCTGGTGAATCTGGGAATTTTGAGGCAATGTTACAACTGTCTCATGTACACGGACAACCCTCTCCTCCTCCAAACAGATTCAAATATATGTAAAAGATGCAACTATTTAGTCAAACTGGAGGCTGAGCTCTCTCATCTCAAAACTGGTGTAACCAGTCAGGAGGAGAAGGTAACCTCACACAACACAATTCCAGTATCACATAGTCCCACCACATCAGCGAACCAAACACATAAATACACAAAAACATACTCGGAGGCTCTAAATAAAAATCTGCCTAAGCAACAGAGACCTCCAAAGCAGACATCCAAGCAAACACTACCTCAAAACAAAACATGCACAACACATAGCCCACAAAGTCAGTGTGCCAAGCAGCCACAGCCCTTAAGGCTGAATAACACACCTGATACTCTTGTAATAGGTGACTCTATTGTCAGACACACTGACGTCCCGCTCACCAGGCTGAATAAAGAGAAGGTCATGGTGAGCTGCCTGTCGGGTGCTAGCATCTGCCACATAACGTAAGCACTCAGGTCACTCCAAAGCAAATACAAACATGACTCAGTCATTGTACATGCTGGTGTGAATGACCTGAGACGTACCTCCCTGAACTACATGAAAAGAGACATAGAGGAGCTCTCTGATCATGTAGCCCAGGCTGGTATGACCCTGACCTTGAGCAGCATCTTACCCTCACCTAGAATAATGCCACAGTACAAAGACAAAATGATCGATTTTAACAACTGGCTAAAATTTTGGTGTCATTCAAAGGGGATCCATTGTCTGTCAGCCTGGGATGACATGCTCGACAAGCCACGTTGCTTCACTAGGGATGGCTTGCACCTGTCACCACTGGGCTTTCAGATATTGGCAAAGGCTCTTGCCACCCCCATAGTGCCTTTTTTAGGCAAGGCTCAAAAGTCAAACCCACTCCCATAGACAGCACAAGGAACAAGAAACTAAGGGTAATGCTGCTAAATGCCAGAAGTCTTAACCTCAAGATGCACACACTCGAAGCTCTCCTCAGTATGGAGAACATCGATATCTGTGCAGTGACAGAAACCTGGTTCAAGGCTCCAGAGAACACTCCAGCACTACCAGTCTATACCTCATATCATGCTTTTCGGCCACAAAACCCGGACTGAACCACAAAAGGAGGGGGAGTTTCCATATTTATCAAGGATATCCACACCTCCAGGTTAGTGGCATTGCACAAAGTATCGGAGACCATCCATGTGCAACTAACAGTGGGCAAGACTGCCTTTCAGTTTATAGCATCCTACAGACCACCCTCTCAAAGTCAGGAATCCCACTCGGCTTTCCTGAAAACATTGGAGAACATGAAGATCTCTCTGAACACCATTATATTGGACAACTTCAACTACCCAAACATTGACTGGGAGCACTACTCAAGCCCCAGCACCGTAGCCCGAAGGTTCCTGGAAATTATAAACTCAAATGCTATGGAACAACTAGTCACCACTCCTACAAGAGGGGACAACATACTAGACCTGATCATTACCAACATGGGGACTTTATGCTCCACACCAGAAATATATCCCTCATTGGTAAGATCAGACCATAAATTAATTTCACTGGATGTCCACATCCCAACCCCACCCCCAGCACAGAAAACCACAGTGAAAAACTTCTCAAAAGTGAACTTCTCACTTCTCAAAACCGAAGTGGAATCCTTCAAGGCCCCAGGGCCAGTGGAACCTATGGCCCAAACTGCAGAATCCTATATAAACGCATTCTACGTACATCTCCAGGAATGCATGGATCATGCTATCCCAAACAAAACCAAGACCCAATCATCCAAAGGCAGGTGTCCAGTCTGGTGGACCCCTGCCATAAATAAACTGTACAACAGAAGGAGGAAGCTACTACATGATAGAACAAAATCCCTAATAAGGAAGGCATCTCTGATCAGTACTAGCAAAAAATTACGATCCCTCATAAAATCCTCCAAGGCCAGCTTCGAGAGAAAAGTTTCACAGGACACCAAAGACAGTTATGCTAGAAACCTGGGATGCAACTCCCAGACTTGTTCTGAGTTGATTCTAAATGACAAAAAATACACTGAACCCACAGACATCACCAATATCCTGGCAGACAGGTTCAGTGCAAACTTCTCCAACCCCTCTTCCACAAAAGAGCAAGTATCTATCCTGGCAGAGGGCTGCCTCCCAAACATCTCTGATGCTCAGGTGAAGGCTGCCCTCTCCAAAGCAAAAAACACTGCTTCCATGGGACCAGATGGCATCCCAAGTTGCATCCTACATGAACTCCAAGAGGAACTAATCCCTCAAATAAAACAGCTATACAATCTCAGCCTCACTACAGGATATGTGCCCACAGAATGGCGTACAGCAACAGTGGTCCCACTCCACAAAGGTGGAGCCTCTACGGACCCTGGAAACTATCGCCCCATAAGCCTGACTAGCTTAGTCTGCAAGGCTATGGAGAGGATCATCATGGAGCTCATAAACAAAGACATTGGGGACCTACAGACACTAGATCCTACCCAGTTTGGCTTTGTCAAGGGCAGATCCTGCCTTTTGAACCTGGTTGACTTCTTTGAAACAGTCACCAAAGCCATAGATGAATGGAAGGTAGTCCACACAGCCTATCTGGACCTTGCAAAGACATTTGACACAATACCCCACTCAGGCATCATAGATAAGCTATCCAGCTTAAATATAAACCCCTATGTCACAAGATGGGTCGCAAACTGGCTCAAAGACAGAACCCACAGAGTGAGAGTTGCTGGAGCCATGTCAGACTCGAAACCAGTCACAAGTGGCATCCCACAGGGTTCTGTCCTGGGACCACTCTTGTTTGGTATATACTTTTCCGAGGTACAGGCAAATGTGGGAGGACTATGGCTCACCAAGTTCGCAGATGACTGCAAACTGGGCGCCATAATCAACTCTCCAGCTGACACAAACATCCTTCAAAAAGGTCTCACAGAGACAGATAACTGGTGCCAGTGCCATGGTTTAAAGCTAAATGCCAAAAAATGTATAGTCATACCCTTTGGCAAAAACAATGTGCCCACAAATTACCACATAGGCGGAAACCCATTAAGTACAGAGAAAGTTATTAGGGACCTGGGGACCCAAGTTGATAGCAATCTCTCCTTTGAAAACCACATTGCCAAAGTGGTTAGAAAGACCTTCTACATAGCCCACCTCATCACGAAGGGTTTCACATCTAGGTCAAGAGAGGTAATCGTGCCCCTTTATTCATCCCTCATCAGGCCCATCATAGAATACAATGCCCCTTTTGGGATGTACCTTACCTGACACCTGCAGCAATTAGAAAGACCCCAACAGTATCTCACCAAGAGGATCAAGGGTCTGAAACAGATGCCATATGATGCTCAGTTAAAAAAACTCCAGCTCTACTCAGTTGCATACCGCCTACTTCAAGGCGATCTATGCCTGACATACAAAGCTATGTCAAATCCAGAATTAATGGACATGCTCCACCTCAGTAAATCTAAATCCCTTAGAGCCACATGCTCGAGGGACTTGAACCTCAGCACAGAAATAAATAGAACTTGCTGGAGGGACAGGTTCATAACCCAGAGGCTCCCTTCGCTCTGGAATAGAATTCCAGTTCATGTGAGGCAGAGCACCTCACTGAATCTCTTCAAGAAGAATCTTGATAGGTGGATGGGGGATCGTAGGGTTGTCCCAGGGATTACTCCCATGTCACTATTAGACAGAGGCACAGTAAACTAAACCTTAAAAAGGGCACAGTATACTCAAATCAAGGGGTGGCGTAAGCCATACAGAATCAGGCTAGGATTATAATTGCCCCAGGGCAGATAGCCTAGTATGAACCTATGAACCTATGAACCTATGAACTCACTTCCGCCTTCTATAAGAAACACAGGCAGCACCACCACCTTCAAACAAATGCTGAAAAATCATCTCAACTCTTCCTGGCTATGTTCCTGCTCTATAACCTAACCTCTTCACTCTCTTTATATGATTACTAAACTCCTTTGCTACTAGTGACTGATGATATTTTCTCTATATTTATTTTTATCTTCACTTGTTGATACTGGTACAATAATACTGCTGTCTGTTTATACCACTCTGATTGAATTAATTGAATTATGCTTTAATGTATATGTTCTGTATATATTACTGTAATCAAACAAACTACATTCCTGCTTTTATGTATATATTCTGTATATGTTACTATATTTACTATCTGTAACACTATTTCTGCTTCTGTACTAATTAATGTTTATATTTTTTCTGTATCTCTTGGAGCTTTTCTCCCTGGGCCTCCACTAAAAATGGGCTCTTTTAGGCCCAGTGGACTTATCCCGGTAAACAAATGCAATGAATACATAAATAATAAATAACCATAAAGTATATGTAGCTGATAGGTTGACAATGTGTGTGTGATCACTGCTACAGCTGTTATCTTCTCCTGGTCTGTAAAATTTGCAGTAATTCTACATGCTTTATGGATTTTCTTCTAGCATGCATTTAACTGTTATTTCAGTGGGCTATGCTATAACAGATTGTTTCTCACATTCTTTCATGTTTTTCTCAACTGGACACAGGACTCTGGAGTAATAATTTAGAACCTTATTCCAGGATCGCTGTTTTTATAGCACAGTAGCCATCATAATTATAATAATAATATAATGATGTCCCTTAAAAAAACATTCTTTCAGAAGTTTGCAAATAGAAAGGATGGGGGTTGATGGGTGGGGAGTTGAGGAAGAATGAAAATGGACAACACAGATGGAATGTTATGGTAAGGACATAACTTCTTTATTTGATGTTGTCAATTTTCATTCTATCCTCAACTGATGGGACAGAGTCTCCAGCTACTTAAAATCCCAGGTAGACTCCAAGGAAGGATATTTGTGTGCAGAGAACCAATTGATGCTCTACCTCTGGAGACCAAATCCAATTTGTAATGAGTAACAAATGTGTGGGGAGTAGCACAAGTTGCTGCTGAACATGTCACCCATGGATGCTCTGGAAAGGAAAACTGAAGAAGTTGCCATGGATCTAGTTGAAGCGAGCTCATACTAGTTGTGGTAAGGTAATACCCATTTTCTTATAAATAAATGAAATACAATCAGTTATCCATGTGTCCATAGTTATTTTGGCAATTGATTTACCAAATTTCAAACCTGAAAAGGAAACAAACAACTGGTCTGTTTTCTATGTCTTTTGTTCTATGCAGATAAAACATAGTTGTCTGTGAACATCCAATAAATGCAACATATATTCATCTTTGTTAATAAAATTGAGGAAGAACACTGGCAAATGAATGGCTTGATTGATATTTGATTCTGACACCACTTTGGGAAGGAAGAACATATTTGTTTGTAATGTTGCTCTATTCTTGTGAAAAATCAAGTATGAAGGTTTTGAAGACATTGCTTGAATTTCTGAAGTTTGTCTAACAAATGTCATGACTACTAGAAAAAATGTTTTCCAAGTACAATATTTGAGGTCACATTTAGCTGCTGGTTCAAAGGGGGAATGTTTAAATGCCTCCAGTACCAGATTGAGGTCCCATGGGGGAGTAGGGTCCTTAAAGGAAGGTCATGAAAGTACAGTGCCTTGCATGATAGCTCTACACAACTTATGAGAGGCTACTGAAGAACCTTCAATTCCAGTGTGAAAGTTTGCTATTGCTGCCAACTGAACTTTAATGATGAGGAACTAGATCCTTTTTTGAAAAACAGGGCGAAATCCTCATGTATGCTATGTATTGGAGCTAAAAAAGGGTCAGTATGATTTTGATGTGTCCAGTACACAAATCTTTTCCATTTAGTGGAATAGAGTTTATGTGTTGAAGGTTTATGGGAAGATAAAAGTATATGATGGACAGGGGAAAACAGCATATGTTGTCTGGCTATTAAGAGAAGCCAGGCTGTCAGCCTGAGGTTTGATATGTCTGGATAGATCATGCCTGTCAGGTGAGACAGGAGGCCTGGAGTTAGATCAAGAATCCAAGGTTGGTAAGTGAGGTCAAAGGAAGGGGAGCCAAATATGTTGAGGCCAGTAAAATGCAATGAGGATTACTTTGCTCTTCAACATGGCAGCTTTCTGTAGGAAATTTGGAATGAATGGGATTGGTGACAGGCATAAAGGAGACTGGGACCAATCATGAAATAAAGCTTCCCTCAATGATTCCTCCTGTGGGGGGATTAGGGCCCAGTAGCTGCTGCACCTTTTGTGTATGAGAAAAGCAAAAAGATTGCAGTAAGGTTGGCTCCATTGACAAAAAATCATTTCCATCATGTTCTTGTTGAGAGAGCACTTGTGAGGTAAAAGAATGTACCTGCTCGGTTTGTCTGGTGTTATGATGGACTTCCCTAGAATGTGCTTTGCTATAAAAAAGTGGTTGGATGAGATCACCCATTGCCACACTCTGAGCACTTCTTGATACAAGTGGTAAGATCTGGTTACTCCTTGCTTGTTGATGTACCAAACTACTGACATATTGTCCCTTATAATTGCAATTGCCCAGAAGGGAGAGCATCTTGAAAGACCTGCAATGCTAAAAGCAATGCTCTCTTTTCTATGGCATTAATATGCAAATGGGCCTCTTCCTGGGACCAAGTGCTTTGGACTGTCCCCCCCCCCCCCAGTAAATGTTCCCCACCCCAACTGGGAAGCATACTTGGTCACTATGGCCTTGAGCTGTGGAGGAATGAATAGATGGCCTTGTAAAACATGATCTGACTGACTCCACCACCTTAGCTCTCTCTTGCATATCTGAGTGATTTGTATGAAATTTGACATGGATTGGTAATGTATCAACCACTGTGTTGCTAACATCCACTGTAGAATCCTCATGTAAAATCTGCCTAAAGAACCAGCAGGCTACAATTTTGGTACTGCAGATTATTTTCTTGACCTGTGATCTTATGGTTTGAACTATTCAGGGAGGCAATGGAGCTATTATTGAGTTTGTGTTGAACAGAGCTCCTATGAATTCCAAATTTTGAGACAGTTCCTATTGAGATTTTCATAGTTTATGGTTATCCCCAGACAAGAACATGTCTGGAGAACCTGATCTCTTGCCCTTATTAATTGATGCCTGTCTGGGACAGTAATGAGCCACCCCGAATCCTTGCAGTCTCAAGTGAGCTGCTACTACTGCCATACATTTGGTGAATGCCCTGGGGGCTATGGTGAAATCAAAGGACTGAACTTTGAATTGGTAATGATTAGCTCCCAGCCAGAAGTGTAAGTACTTTCTGGATCATCTGTTCATCTTTATGTGATAGTACACATCCTGAAGATTTATTGAGCATATCCAGTCATCCTTGCTGAGAAAAAGGAGAATGTACTGAACTATGACCACCTGAAACTTGGTACATCAAACTGACTTGTTCAAGTTGCTAAGATCCAAAATTGGTCTCCAGTCCCCAGTTTTCTTTGGCACTAAAAAGAATCTTGAGTAGTATTCTATCTGGTCTGGTGGGACCTCTTGGATGATTCTTTTTTTCTAGCAGCTTTTGTACCTGAAATGCTGCTTGTTCCCTCTGACTGGGTGGAACATTGACTAGTCTCTTTAAGATTGGATATGGAAGGGAAATGGTGACTATATAACCTCTGGAAATAGTCCTCTGCACCCAAGTATCTTTTGTTATGTCTAGCCAGGATCTCTGGTTCAGTGATAAATGACTCCTGATTGCTTCCAGATGGGGACAACAGGGCCTCCTTTCAGGAGTGCTGGTAAGGTCTGTCAAATAAAAAATATCTTGGCCCTTGGTTTTGTGGGGCACCTCTTCTGTGTGGGTGGTGTTGACAATTGGAATTACCCTCTCTTCCTCTGGGAGAATTTCTTCCACATGTGTCCTGGAAATGGACCTGGGATTTCTTGAACCACATCTTCTGACCACCTCATTGATTCCTAGAAAAGGATCTCTGAGTGGTCAAAAAATGTATGGTCATGGCAGACAAGGTCTTTCCATCATTCTCACACCTCAGTAGTATGTCCTTCACTTTGAGGCCAAACAAATACATGCTATCAAAAGGAGCATTAATAAACAAAGACTTGAAGGGCTCTGCAAAAATCACATAAGTGCATACATGCATGTTTGCTCATGGAAATACCTGAACCTGCTGCTCCTTTGGCTACAGTTCAAAAATGTGATCTTCCTGAGCAGAAAAAAAAACTCTTTACAGCCTCAAAGGCAGATTGCCTCACAAAAAGAGAAGACCTCTGATCCAAAAAGGCAAACTTTTGGACCACTGACCTCTCTTGCCCTGAAGGCAATTTAACTGAGGAGGAAGCTGGAGCAGAGCTATCCAGTGCCTAGGCTCCAAGGTGTAGAGATGGCTCCAACAACTTCTGAATCAACTCCAACTACTTAGATCCAACAGGGAAGCCTTGGCTCCAAGAGCCCTTTGGATCCTAATGAATCAGATCACTCAATGTAAGCTTTGCATCTGAAGACAAGAGTATCTTTGTATCTGAGTCAGATAAATTGAAGTGGGGGTGTAGTCAAAGGATGGATCTCTTAACCCAAAGGGGTGGGAGCTGATAAGACATCCATCTGACTCTGCACTGAGAGGATCTTCCATTCTTTCCACATCTTCTTCCATCAAACTTCTGAAATGAGTTGAAAGAACAGAGGGGAACCTTTATTGGTGATGATCTAAAAAGTGTAAGGGCACCCTTGAATGAACTGGGTCAATGGATGGTGAGTATCTTGCCCTGGGAAGTGCTATAAGACCAGAAGCAGTCAGAGCGGATGCTTTTTCATTAGATCTGATGCTGTCGGATCTGACACATTTTCTTTCTCAGACCTGAGGGTGAGGAACTTTTGGATCTTATTTGATCTCCCGCCTGGAAATTCAATATCTGTTTCTTTGATGGCTCTAAACTGGGGTGGATGAGATGGAGAGATGGATGGTTTCAGAGAAAAAGGCTTCAACTTTTAACTTTTGGGGGAGGATTGAGCCTCAGATATTGCATCTCAGAAAGCAGATGGAAGCAAACCTTTTAAAATAAGTTTATAGAAAGTAAATGTTAAAATTTTTTTTTTTTTTTTTTTTAAAGTGTAAATATACATCATATCCTGTTCTTTGGTATAAAAACGGGAGTTTGGGAGATCTCCCGTTTTTTCTGAGGAAGTTCACGTTTGGAATAAAAAGTGAAAGAAAGCGCTAAAAAATTTATCCAGCTGTGTGGTTCCCTTCAAGTTTGTTGGTTGCTGATAATCTATCTGTAATTTACAAGTTCTTTCGGTTTGGTCCGAAGTTTTTTTGTCTAGTTTTCGTGTTTCTATCAGTGACTTATTCAAACTAGTGAGGATGGCCGCAGAAGTTACCTCCCAGGATGCGTTATTTGACGTATCCATCTATCCGACGCCGGGCACGGATGGAGCTGACAGAGCTGAAGAGCGGAAGCAGCTCAAAGGGCCTGAGTAGGACTTAATTAAAACTATTACAGAAATCGTATTAAGCTGTTTGAAAGGAAAATTACCTCCTAATGAAAGCGAGCAGGTGAGTGACAAAAAAACTACTACTACTGGGGGTAGTGAATTAAGGTCGGAAGCATCATCTGAAAAAAATAAGAACATGAACGTTCCGACAATTGCGAATGGAGACGAAACTGATGACCAAATTCAATCTGAGTATACGGGCAACATCTGGGGATTTATTACTAAAGAATATGGCAATCCATTTTCCGAAGTTAAAGATTCTGGGACAACAAAACCAGTAAGTAATAACAACAATTTGCAAACCTGTAAAAAGTTTATATTTGACTTAGAAAGAACAGTTTCTAGGCACATGACGTTACGCCTGGAAATTCAATATCTAAACGAGTGCATTTTACGGAGTATAGTACCCCAGGGACTCAGAACTGCTAAATTTCCTAATTGTGTGAGTCCTGGGGATGAACTTTGTAATGCATTGACTAAACTGTATAACGATACAGGTATTGCTATGATGGGCATTTTAGTAGCGCATTACGAGTCTGAATTAAGCCAAATAACAGAGAAAATCAAAATTCTTGATGAAAAAATTAAACATCACAGTTGTTTTTCACAACTGGTACCTTTATACAATAGCATTGAAGCCAAAACTAACAGGCTTCGGGCAACTGTCATTGTAAGAAAACAGAATAAAATGAGAAGGGATATAGCTTCTTATGATGCTAATGAGGCATACATTTGTTCTTACAATGAAACAAACAATGGGAACAGTACTTCAAAAATAGATTGTATGACTTCCACAAATACTTTGGGTAAGGAGTCAGTAGAACATTCTTTTAATACTAATCAGTTGTCTCCACCAACTCTTTTGGTTACAACTAATGCACTTATTGGTGGGCAAGAACAAGCAGTAATCAACGACAGACAGCAAACAGTAAATGGTGAAGTTTCTGAAAATATGGAAGCTTTTGCTTCAACTAGTTTTGCTGAAGTCGTCAGCTCTAATTCCAACATGAATAAAAGGGGTGTTCCTTTTCACCTGCAAGGTGCACAAACCAAGAGGACTACCAAGTGGTTCAATTCCACTCAATACAAAGGGAAGTCCAAAGGGAAGAACAGAAAGAGGTGGTGATTTCACCACCAGGAGACAATGACTTTTTCATCAATATTGTCAATTTCAGTGACTGTTCTCTATCAGAGGCCTGTGAAAATGTTTTGAGAAAAGGTTTTAATTTTATTCCTTCTAACAATATCAAGATTGGTAGTTTGTTGGTTGATTTCAGACTGTTTATGCGCAAATTGAATTTGAAATACATTTTAAAGGATGTGGCCATAAACACTTTAGAGCAAAATAAGGCACTAAGGAAACCAAGTACTTTCAATCCCTCCTTAGTAAATACACTTCAGGTATTTCAAAAAACTTGTGAAAAAGAATTTAGGGAAATGGATAGTAGGGACACATATGATAATTTAACAGAAACGGAACGTGAAGCTTTGTTCCATTTATCTCACATTTCCGACATTAGAGTCATGAAAGCAGACAAGGGGGGAAAGATCGTAGTCATGAATAAAAAAGACTATGATGAATCTATCACATTACTGCTTAATGACACAAACAATTATGTAAAAGTCAGTACAGAATTTATCTTGAATAGTTATAGGAGGGTTGATACACAACTGTCTGACATGATGTGCCAGGAAGAAATAGACAATTTAGATTACGATTTTTTGTTGTCAGAACATCCTAGGTTAGGTAACTTCTTTGGTATTCCGAAGTTACATCACAATAATGAGGGCTTAACATTTAGGCCCATAGTGTCAGCAAAATATTCAAAAACCGAGAATATCTCGATTTGGTTGGACAACATTTTGAATCCAATAGCACAAAAAGCTGAATATTTTATAAGGGATTCTTGGCACTTACTGGAAAGTCTGGGACAAGCAAAATTTAAACTTGACGAAATAAGTTTTGCAACTCTTGATGTCAAGAGCTTATACACTTCTATAGACCAAGAGTTGGGAATAGATTATTTGAGGAATTTTCTTACACGAAATACAGTTCTGGGAAATTCAAAAATTAACACAATATGTTCCCTAATGGAAATAGTATTAGATAACAACTTTTTTAAGTTTGGCAATAACATCTACAAGCAAATATCTGGAGTGGCAATGGGGGCTAGGGTTGCCCCAGCATTTGCAAATATTGTCATGTCCAATTGGGAACAAGAATTTCTCAAAAAGCATCCAAATTTTGGTAAAGCAAGTTTCTACGGTAGGTACATAGATGATTTGGTTTTTGTATGAGAGGGGGACAAAATTGATTTTGACACTATGGTGGATGACCTGAACAAGACAACAAGTTTTTTGTAATTCAAACATAGTGGTTATGGCAGGTCCATCAATTATCTTGATATTTGTCTGTATATGGATCTAACACAAAACATTTTACATAGTAAGATATACAGAAAACCTTGTTTTACCAATCAATACCTACACAAAGACAGTCTTCATCCAATACATATGAAGAAAAATGTCATCAAAGGCCAAATGATTAGGCTAAGTAGGTTAACATCAGAAGATAAGATCTATTATGATGAATTATTGTTGTTAAGAAATCTATTTTTGGATAGAGGTTACAAAAGACATTGGGTAAAGAGGTTAGAAAAAGAAGTAAGAAAGCTTAGAGATGGTATAGCTAAACCAATTTTGACCATCAATAAGTTTGGAATTATGGAAGAAACTTCAATTGGAATCACAGAAAAAAGGAAAGATGCAAGTGAATTCCACACTGCCTTTCCTCTTCCAATATCTAACGAAATGTGGTTTATTAGAGAAATAATAGAAAAAAACTGGAGGATAATTCTTGGGAACAGAGAACTCATGTCTTGTATAGGTTTAAAACCAAATTTCACATACAAAAATGTCACTAATATAAAGAACATTTTAGAACATGATAACAACACAAGAAAGGTACTTACAAGAGAAATTAGTAATAAGAAAGGAACGTTCGTGTGTAAAGATTGCAGACAGTGTCGTTACGTCAGTAACACCTCTTTTGTGACACTCAAACATCTAAATAGAACATTTTGGGCACAGAAGTATTTTAACTGTCACTGTGATTATGTGGTATACATTGCAACCTGCGTAACATGTGACAGTTATTAAGTAGGCAAAACTAAGAGAGTTTTGAAACGTAGGATTTATGAACACACTCTAGCTATTAAAAACAAAGATAAAAATAATTCCCTAGCAAGACATTCCCAGGTATGCTCAGATTTTAAAAAGTTTGAGTTTTTTGTCCTAGATTTTGTGGAGAAGGGCTTATTGTTAGGAGACACTAATAACAAGTTAGAACAAAAAGAGACATTATGGCAGTTGTATTTAGGAGCGGATGAACCTCCGGGTTTGAACGAAGCAATAAATATCAAATGTTTCTTGACACAAAGATAATTTAAATTATTATAGTTATTATATGTAAACATATGAAACATCAATTTTACAACATTAAAGTTTACTCTATATATGATCAAATGGTATAGGATATATGTTAATGTTATAGATATGGATGGAAAACAATCAAGTAGATAATGTTTTGCACTTACAGGTATTTTGTACATAGACATTCACACACACATGTATCATTAATTTTTAAGATTCTATTATTGGTAGGAAGAAACAAGTGTTTTTTTGTCTTATTTTAGTAATTTGTGTAAGAGAAAGCATAGAATGTAATCAAGGATTCATATTCATTTGTGATGAAGGTTATGCTTGTTGTGTATCGGTTAATTTTTCATTTTTTAAAAAATTGGCTGAATACAAATATGGACATGGATGTCATCCTACAATATTTAAATATATTTTTTACTGTAATTCATTATTCATACATACATTTTTTTGCAGAGAGTTTGAAAACTAGTTATTTATTTATATACATTTATATAGAAAAGTTTTTTAATAATTTTTCATTATTAAGATATATTTTGTAAATTAACACATGGATTAAGATGAAATATCGTTGTATAACACAATGTGTGTTTTAACTAATTGTACATACATGTAAGTTTGTCAAATGTGACATTTAGAACTCGAACAAAATATTTATAGAAAGTAAATGTTAAAATTTTTTTTTTTTTTTTTTTTTTTAAAAGTGTAAATATACATCATATCCTGTTCTTTGGTATAAAAACGGGAGTTTGGGAGATCTCCCGTTTTTTCTGAGGAAGTTCACGTTTGGAATAAAAAGTGAAAGAAAGCGCTAAAAAATTTATCCAGCTGTGTGGTTTCCTTCAAGTTTGTTGGTTGCTGATAATCTATCTGTAATTTACAAGTGGTAAGATCTGGTTACTCCTTGCTTGTTGATGTACCAAACTACTGACATATTGTTCCTTATAATTGCAATTGCCCAGAAGGGAGAGCATCTTGAAAGACCTGCAATGCTAAAAGCAATGCTCTCTTTTCTATGGCATTAATATGCAAATGGGCCTCTTCCTGGGACCAAGTGCTTTGGACTGTCCCCCCCCCCCAGTAAATGCTCCCCACTCCAACTGGGAAGCATCCTTGGTCACTATGGCCTTGAGCTGTGGAGGAATGAATTGATGGCCTTGTAAAACATGATCTGACTGACTCCACCACCTTAGCTCTCTCTTGCATATCTGAGTGATTTGTATCAAATTTGACATGGCTTGGTAATGTATCAACCACTGTGTTGCCAACATCCACTGTAGAATCCTCATGTAAAATCTGCCTAAAGAACCAGCAGGCTACAATTTTGGTACTGCAGATTATTTTCTTGACCTGTGATCTTATGGTTTGAACTATTCAGGGAGGCAATGGAGCTATTATTGAGTTTGTAGAGCTCCTATGAATTCCAAATTTTGAGACAGTTCCTATTGAGATTTTCATAGTTTATGGTTATCCCCAGACAAGAACATGTCTGGAGAACCTGATCTCTTGCCCTTATTAATTGATGCCTGTCTGGGACAGTAATGAGCCACCCCGAATCCTTGCAGTCTCAAGTGAGCTGCTACTACTGCCATATATTTGGTGAATGCCCTGGGGGCTATGGTGAAATCAAAGGACTAAACTTTGAATTGGTAATGATTAGCTCCCAGCCAGAAGTGTAGGTACTTTCTGGATCATCTGTTCATCTTTATGTGATAGTACACATCCTGAAGGTTTATTGAGCATATCCAGTAATCCTTGCCGAGAAAAAGGAGAATGTACTGAACTATGACCACCTGAAACTTGGTACATCAAACTGACTTGTTCAAGTTGCTAAGATCCAAAACTGGTCTCCAGTCCCCAGTTTTCTTTGGCACTAAAAAGAATCTTGAGTAGCATTCTATCTGGTCTGGTGGGACCTCTTGGATGATTCTTTTTTTCTAGCAGCTTTTGTACCTGAAATGCTGCTTGTTCCCTCTGACTGGGTGGAACATTGACTATTCTCTTTAAGATTGGATATGGAAGGGAAATGGTGACTATATAACCTCTGGAAATAGTCCTCTGCACCCAAGTATCTTTTGTTATGTCTAGCCAGGATCTCTGGTTCAGTGATAAATGACTCCTGATTGCTTCCAGATGGGGACAACAGGGCCTCCTTTCAGGAGTGCTGGTAAGGTCTGTCAAATAAAAAATATCTTGGCCCTTGGTTTTGTGGGGCACCTCTTCTGTGTGGGTGGTGTTGACCATTGGAATTACCCTCTCTTCCTCTGGGAGAATTTCTTCCACATGTGTCCTGGAAATGGACCTGGGATTTCTTGAACCACATCTTCTGACCACCTCATTGATTCCTAGAAAAGGATCTCTGAGTGGTCAGAAAATGTATGGTCATGGCAGACACGGTCTTTCCATCATTCTCACACCTCAGTAGTATGTCCTTCACTTTGAGGCCAAACAAATACATGCTATCAAAAGGAGCATTAATAAACAAAGACTTGAAGGGCTCTGCAAAAATCACATAAGTGCATACATGCATGTTTGCTCATGGAAATACCTGAACCTGCTGCTCCTTTGGCTACAGTTCAAAAATGTGATCTGCCTGAGCAGAAAAAAAAAACTCTTTACAGCCTCAAAGGCAGATTGCCTCACAAAAAGAGAAGACCTCAGATCCAAAAAGGCAAACTTTTGGACCACTGACCTCTCCTGCCCTGAAGGCAATTTAACTGAGGAGGAAGCTGGAGCAGAGCTATCAAGTGCCTAGGCTCCAAGGTGTAGAGATGGCTCCAACAACTTCTGAATCAACTCCAACTACTTAGATCCAACAGGGAAGCCTTGGCTCCAAGAGCCCTTTGGATCCTAATGCATCAGATCACTCAATGTAAGCTTCGCATCTGAAGACAAGAGTATCTTTGTATCTGAGACAGATAAATTGAAGTGGGGGTGTAGTCAAAGGATGGATCTCTTAACCCAAAGGGGTGGGAGCTGATAAGACATCCATCTGACTCTGCACTGAGAGGATCTTCCATTCTTTCCACATCTTCTTCCATCAAACTTCTGAAATGAGTTGAAAAAACAGAGAGGGACCTTTATTGGTGATGTTCTAAAAAGTGTAAGGGCACCCTTGAATGAACTGGGTCAATGGATGGTGAGTATCTTGCCCCGGGAAGTGCTATAAGACCAGAAGCAGTCAGAGCGGATGCTTTTTCATTAGATCTGATGCTGTCGGATCTGACACATTTTCTTTCTCAGACCTGAGGGTGAGGAACTTTTGGATCTTATTTGATCCAGCTTGGGCCTTTTCTTTGATGGCTCTAAACTGGGGTGGATGAGATGGAGAGATGGATGGTTTCAGAGAAAAAGGCTTCAACTTTTAACTTTTGGGGGAGGATTGAGCCTCAGATATTGCATCTCAAAAAGCAGATGGAAGCAAACCTTTTAAAATAAGTTTGTTCTTTCTCTCAGCTAAGGCCTTGGGATTGAAGCCATGACATATGTAAACACAGAAAGTTGGGCACTGGACATCGGAAGCTTGTGCTCACACTTAGCACACTTTTTAAATCAAGCAGGCCCTTTTTCTGACATTATAATAGCACACACTACAAACACTAGAGACTATGAAACTCTAACTGCAGTCACTACAAACAAAGTTAAGTAAGAGCAGGGTTTTTATGTAGAAAGAAAGAAGATAGGAAGAAGCAAACTACTAGCAATGGTAATAATAGACTACACCAAAGTGTAGAGAGAGAAGTAAAAAAAAATACTAACAATAGTAATTCTAGAAGTACAATATAGTACAATAGTTAAAGCAAAGAAAAAATACCAACTATGGTAACAAAAGTAAAAGGGACTAGAAAAGGGGGGGAGCTATATTATCTTACCAAAATCTATTTATAATGAATACTGGAACATCGACAAATAAATAACAATCTACTATATTCCAAAAATGCATAAAAATTGAGCTGCATAACATCGAACTGCAATGGCTGGCCAACATCGCAATCCTGGTGTAGGTAAGTGAATAAAAGTAAATAAGTTGTATTTAAACTCCCTAACCTAAATAAACATTACCATCATGTGTATAAGCTCCCCATTAGTGTTCCACACATAAAACAAACTAAGCAAAGTAATGAAATCATAATACACTGCTTAAACTTCTGTGATTTGTAACCATTAGTGCTCAGTAAGTGAGATGCATAAACATAATATTATTTACATTCAAAGAAATAGTGGTCTGTGTTTGATGCGTAAAGCCTTTTACAACATAATTACCATATTACATTTTCAGTAGCATCGCTACTGTTGTTATAAAATCCTGCAAACTGTATTCGTCTTTTTTCTGCAATAGTGTCTGCAAATGATACTGCCGTTCTATGGTTTTCCTTTTTTGGGGGAAGGTGGATATCCTGACATAAGTTGCAACCACATCTCATCCACTCTATTTTATTCCCTAGCTAAACAGAAATGACAGCTGGAATATCAGATATTCTTCTCCCAAGCAAATATCTAATCCTCCTACGCCAGCCTTCTATATAATTCTGAGTTTGAGGTAGTGCCATTTCATTTAAACAGTAAATATTCCAAAATGAAATAGGATAAATAGGTGGAAAACAAGGAGTAGTTGACAAACATGTTAGCTGTTTACATGCATGCCCAAAAATGTACGTCTGAAAAGTAATTCAGTAATTCCTTTCCTTCAGATGGGAATCATTTACACAAGTCTTGAAAAGCAAGCACAACCTCACTTTATTTAACAGAGGATAGTGCTATCAACTTTTTAAAAGAGTGTTGAAATTGTACAGTTTCCATACAGTGTTGACAAACCTAACGACTGTACTTTTCTCCATACATTTTGTGTGAAGTGGAACAGGCAACTTTTGCAGGATACATTAGAAAAGTTAGCTGTGATACTTTTTACTGCAGCTAACTCAAAATCACATAGCAAGTACTTTATGTAGCTACTAAATGGACACTAGACAGCAGACACACATTCCTACATGAAATTATATGTGTTAAACGACTTTTTTGTCATGGGACAATACACGAGAGGAACACACTTTTTATTTCCACTGTCTAACAGCAAGGCATGTATGCTATACAGCTGTTGGCAAAATTGTCCTTTAGTTAAAAACACACCGTCCATGATCCAAATATCAGAAGAGCAAAGATCTTTCAAATTCTACATAGTAGAAAATACCAACACATGTAAATTGTTGTGTATATCTACCTTTCTTTCTTTCTTGAATAAACGTAGCCTGCCTCAATGTACAGTCAATTACACTTATTCTACTTAGAGGAGTTGACAGTCTACTCTGAGTAAGCAGATTTTTTTGTCTTACTCGGTTTACTTGTAACATTGACCTTCTAATAGGCAAAGTCAAAGTACTTTGAACAGAGGTGCTAACTACCACATCGTCAACTAGTAAAGCAGGTGTGTCTCTACATATTCTTGTATATTCTTTTAACCTTTCACATGCTTTATATCTTTCTACTTCTGATGCATCAGAAGCATGATCATGAACAGTAGACTTTAACAAAATTTCCTCCTCTCCCTGCTGAGTGGTAATAGCCCTGCCTTTGCATTTTTGTCCGTATTTCAGTCTACAACTCCAGTACTTCCTATCTTTTATCATCTTTTATAAGTTATACAAATATCCATCAACAATTAACATATCTTTATCTTTCTGAGATCTAACAGTTTTACAGGGATTACCTATAACACCAGGAGCTGTCGGCGGTACTGTTGCCATGATAGCATTTGCAAATGCCATATGCATACCTTCTGTGCATTCAAACTGCAATTTAAGTACAATGTGATTCAGTGTTTTAACTTTGTATGCATATCATTTCTTTATATTTTTTTAAATATTTATCCCTTTAAAACAAACTTTAAAAATTATGCATTGTTTACACAAAAAAAAAAATAACTTTGTGTTACTCTTAATTAAATTGTAAGTAAATTTATTATCTATACTCCATATATACGTTGTGTACCTGTTGACATCAGACGCTGGAGTTCATTCTTTTGGGCCAACTATGACAGTTCGATATAAATATTTTTATTGAAGAAGTAAATTGACTTACTTCATTACACTTTATTTGTTGATGATATGGTATTCATTATAAATAAATTTCGGTAAGATAATATAGACCTGAAAAAGGCTGAAATATTACAAAATATTAGGAAATATTGAAAAATATCAGATTTTATAAGAAAAAAATGTTCACTTATCTATTATAGCTCAAGAGCTAGGTCAACCTTGTCTTTCATGGAAAGTGGCAAATGAGATCTGGGGTAACTTAGGATCGATGTATTATGGGTAAGGGAGAAGCTCGAGAGTTTTTGTTTGGCACGAGCTTTAGCAATGGCTGAGTCAGATCCAAGGGATAGGATCTAAACCAATCAGTTGAGGATACAATGAAAATTAACAATGTCAGATGCTCCTGTTTTCTTTCTGAAGCTCTTTGAGTTATCCCAATTGAGATGCTCACCCTCCTTCTTGTTTCCCTTGTTTTACCTGTGGAATCAGATATTCATTCCTTTGAGAATCCAAAGATTCCTGAGCTTGACTTTAACCTGTGATAGTGTCTTTATGTGGATGTGATACATTTGAATCAATATCAGTTGCCTTTTTTGCCTTAAATAATATGCCTTTGTCCTGCTGACACAGTCACAGTCAAAAAAGTAGCAGAAGTCTTCATTAGCTGACTTCTTTCTTTTTAAGATTCAGTTTTAATCCCACTTGTATCATTGTTTCATCATACGCATGTTTTGTGGTCTAACAAGTATCAAAACGAACTCAATTACTTTTAATACTGTCGGTCTTCCCAAGGAGACTTTTCCCTTTATTTTTCTTTTCAGCTGACTTTACTTTTTTAAAATGTTTTTCTTTTTTCCTTTTAATTTTCTTACTAGTTTTTCTTTTAATTTGATCTTGCAATGCATTGAGATGGTCAGGCTTGTGATTTATTTTAGCTTTTAGCACCTTAATCCCTGTTGTACTTTCTTTTACTTTTCTCTTTGATTTTTAATGCTACCTTACAGGTAGAGACATCTTCTTAATAGAGCTTTTATAACCTTATACAGGTTATCCTATGTACAGGGTTGGCTTATCACTAGGATATCTCTCCTTAGCCTGACTGGCAATCCTTCTAACACCATTACAAAAAAAAGCTGGCTTATCCATCTTAATATTTGTATGCATCCTGTACTATGTATAGGCACTCCATTTCTGTGGACTACTATCCCTTTCATTTCCCTCTATTTAAGTGATGTTCTTCTAACTTAAATCAGAAAACTCACATTTAGAATAGCTAGGGAATAACATTAACCCTTTCTCTGTAGATTCTGTGGTTTCCCGTTTCAGGATGATTTTCTTAAGCTTTGAAAACATTTCCACGCACATGAAATTCTCAGACTCATCTTGAGACTTGTTTACTAGGTCTTAACAAATACTTGCTTCAAGGCCTAGCTACAGGTAACTATTCTGGCCCAGTGGCCTTCATCAGTTCATATATTCCTTATAATTTCAGTTTTTCCACATTAATTATTACAGTTCTTTTATTAAGGAGATTTAAGTCTTACATAGGTAACATGAACAGCATCCCACCCACCCAAATGTAGACCCAGTGGTACATGATCTGGTACTCAGGTTGCTAGCAATCTGAAATTTGACCACCACATATCCACAGTAGTAAGGAAATCCTTCTGAGTGGCACATCTTATAAGTAAAGGCATTGCATCTAGATCTAAGGATGTTATATTCCATTATACTCATCCGTCATCAGACCAGTAATTGAGTACAATGCTCCCTTTTACGTGTACCTCACTAGACACCTGCAACAATTGGAGAGAACACAGAGGGTTCTCATCAAGAAATTACAGGGTACACAAAACAAGTCTTAACACGGAAAGACTGAAAGCCCTGTTATTGTATTCTGTTTCAAACAGGTTGCTAAGGGGTGACTTGTGCCAGGCTTAGAGGGCAGTTTCTGATCTGGCCATGATGGAAATGCTACACATTTGTAAATCAAACTGCATGAGGGTAATTCACTGCAGGGATCTTAACCAAGCCTCTGACATGAACAGGTCATGCTGGAGAGATAGCTCCATCTCCCAGAGACTGACGCTTCTCTGGAATAAGCTTACAATTCACATGAAACAGAGCCCCTCTCAAACACTCTTCAAACACAACCTAGATCAATGGATGGGTGACCACAAATTCACTCCTGGGGTGATGCCCATGTTCCTCCTGGACAGAGGAAGTTGATATTAGCTACCATAGACTCTTACCTCTGTGAACTTCACTCACCTAACCATTGACAATTGATGCCACTTGGGGTAGAAACAGCTAGACTTGTAAGGATTCTAGGGCCGCTATCCTAGTAACCTTCTAGGAGTCTACGAACCTAAGTCAATCTACACAGTCAGGAATCGGCATACTCTTCTACCACTGAACTCCAGGGCTGGGGTCTTCTTAGGAATCAGATCATTCTCTTCCCACACCCCACTCATCAGTACTCTGCACCTACTCTGCCACTCTGGTCACTGATGATTACCACTGTTGTCATTTCCTGGACGACCATGAGATGCCTAACTGAAAACAGATTAGAACTTAATCTATGAAGAAAAAAAACACTCAAAGAACAAGTTAAGTAAAACTATAAAGCGCCAGAGGGTCAATCTACAAGTGCAATTTATTTTGCCAGTAGAAAGATTGACAAATTTTACAGCTGAGTTTCTTGAGTTAGTTACTGTTTCAGAAGATACAATTCTGCCTCTCTAATTTACTTAGCCAGATATATATTATAGTTTTGTGCTTCACTGGTCTTCTAGTTCTTTCAAACATGACATCATTCTATTCTGGTCAAACAGCTTGCTTCAGAAATTCTGCCTGAAGCATTTTATTTTTAAAACAAGCTATTGCTGCTATAAGCACTTATTATTCATTCAGCTTTAACATTACATTAATTACTGATCCTATTTCTGCTATTTGGTGAGAAATGATTGTGCTATAGAGTAACTAGGAATTAATAAGACTTTATTTGCAACATATAAAAAAGTAATGCAACAGTAAAAGCAACAGCAGATATATAGCTTAATATAACCAAATCAGTTAGCTTGCAGAAAACAGTTATGCATTTTGGGCAGCACGCAAAGGCAGGACATGTGTTCATCTTCTTGTCATTTAGACAGCAGGTAAAAGTAAAAGCAATGCACAAGTTTCTGTATAATTTCAATTCTTATCATGATTATATATATTATATTTTCATATTTAAGGATGTTTCTGATAGAAAACTACAAATTCCTAACAGAATATTCACTGTGATACAGCTAGGTATAATGTGTCAGCGTGTAACATGCATTCTATTCATTTCATTCTGCTGACTTCTAGCTAACAGAATTACATGCTAAGTTTATTCTAATAACAGCCTGACTGTGTATCTTCTGAGAGCTGCTGCTACATATCATAACTGGTTTACATCTACCACTTTAGAAGAATTAATTCCAATCATAAGTCTCAAATTTTCAGTGCAAGAAATCTGGACAAAGACCAAAATAATGGGGGGAACAAATGCCCAAAAATAGGGACATATTATAAATATTGTTCCTATAAACTTAGAAAGTTGCTAGAATACCAGGCTTTGCATTATTATACATTTTCTGAAGGTCATTAAATTTGAAATTCAAAAGTATGTCATTATTTAGTATAATTTAATTATTTCAGTCATCATTGATTTGCCAGAAAACCACAAATTTTATTAGGCAAAAATCTGGACATTTTGTGAAAATCTGGAATGTTAAGATCTATGATTCCAATCAATTAAATGTTCTATATATTATTGTAGTTGTTCTTTTGATAGAGAGAGGAATTTTATATAAGCACTAGACATTTACAATCTGCTTGACTGAGGCTCTTTTAAACAGACAATGTATTCTTATTGCATATTCTACTTTTTTACATGTTTTCAGCCAGTACTGATATTTATATAAAAGGTTCCTACATTTTTTTATTCAGGTAAGATTTTATAAGCTGGTATCTACTTTTAAGACTCCACTACTAATACAAAATCTATAGTAATAAGTCTTACATATGTCCTGTATGCCTCTGAAAAAAAGATAAAACCAAAAAAGCATTCTGGGACCTGATCTGGCAGGGAGTGGAACAATATATCAGTGCTGTAGGAAGCAATAATATAACAGCAGTGATGGTGCATTGTATATCACTGATATGATACTACAAGCCAAGACAAAGGGAGAGGCAGAACCACACAGAAATTATTGCAAATAACTGGATAATACATTTGAAAGCACACTGTCCACCCGGTCCCAAAGAAAGTGTGACAATAAAGCCAGTTCTGAAAGATAAATGAAATAAAATTAAATAAGGTTGATAAACAGATAGATGTAAAAGTTTTTAAAAGTTTTAATATATGATTTTTACTTATGTTATATGCAGATTTTTGTATTTTTTAGTATTCCTAATATGTCTGTTTATTTGTGTGTTAGCCTTTTTTGTGTGTTACTTCTTTAAAGTTGTAGGTACATGACTTTTTCCTTTTTGTATTTAAATCATGGGTTTTAAATCAGCTGACTATTTGCCTGAAGAAGCCTGTATTGGTAAATGTCTAGTACTAGCAAGCTTTGATAAAATTCCTGCTAGTATCAAGTGTCTGGGTGCAAGTTTACTTTACATTTCGGTTTATTTTACCTGATTTCTTAGTACATCAGCTTTATCTATGTGGTAAAATTAAAAATTGGTTGTCAACTACGTAAGCCTTTCTACATAAAGATGTCCACATACATAAATTCACTTACAGCAGAAAAACATATACAGTTCTGTATACAGTAAAATCTTCTTCTTCTTCTTCTTTCAGCTGCTCCCGTCAGGGGTTGCCACAGCAGATAAAATGTTTCTATTTCTTCCTGTCCTCTGCATCTTGCTCTGTCACACCAACCACCTGCATGTCCTCTCTCACCACATCCATAAACCTTATCTTAGGCCTTCCTCTTTTCCTGTTACCTGGCAGCTTCATCCTTAGCATCTTTTTCCCAATATACTCTGCATCCCTCCTCAGCACATGTCCAAACCAATGTAATCTTGCCTCTCTGGCTTTGTCTCCAAACCTTCCAATGTGGGCTGACCCTCTAATATACTTATTCCTAATCCTGTCCATCCTCGTCACACCCAGTGCAAATATTAACATCTTCAACTCTGCCACATCAAGCTCTGACTCCTGCCTTTTTGTCAATGCCACTGTCTCCAAACCATATAACACAACTGGTCTAACTACCCTCTTGTAGACCTTCCCTTTCACTCTTACTGGTACTCGTCTGTCACAAATCACTCCTGACACTCTTCTTCACCCACTCCATCCTGCCTGTACTCTCTTCTTCACCTCTCTTCCACACTCACCATTACTCTGAACTGTTGATCCCAAGTATTTAAACTCATCCACCTTTGCCACCTCTACTCCCTGCATCCTCACCATTCCTCTATCCTCCCTCTCATTCACACACATATATTCTGTCTTAGTCCTGCTGACCTTCATTCCTCTTCTCTCTAGAGCATATCTCCACCTCTCCAGGGTCTCCTACACCTGTTCCCTACTCTCACTACAAATCACAATGTCATCTGCAAACATCATAGTCCATGGGGACTCCTGTCTGATCTCGTCTGTCAACCTGTCCATCACCATTACAAATAAGAAAGGACTCAGAGCTGAACCTTGATGTAATCCCACCTCCACCTTAAATGCATCCATCACTCCCACCGTAGACCTCACCGTTGTCACACTACTCTCATACATATCCTGTACCACTCTTACATACTTCTCTGACACTCCCGACTTCCTCATACAATACCACAACTCCTCTCTAGGCAACCTGTCATATGCTTTCTCTAAATCCACAAAGACACAATGCAACTCCTTCTAACATTCTCTGTACTTCTCCATCAACACTCTCAAAGCAAACATCACATCTGTAGTGCTCTTTCCTGGCATGAAACCATACTGCTGATCACTAACCCTCACCTCCCTTCTTAACCTAGCTTCCACTACTCTTTCCCATAACTTCATGCTGTGACTGATCAAGTTTAATCCCTCTGTAGTTACTACAGCTCTGCACATCACCCTTATTCTTAAAAATTGGTACCAAAACACTTTTTTTCCATTCCTCAGGCATCCTCTCACTTTCCAAGATTTCATTAAACAATCTAGTTAAAAACTCCACTGCCATTTCACCTAAACACCTCCATGATTCCACAGGTATGTCATCTGGACCAACAGCCTTTCCATTCTTCATCCTCTTCATTGCTATCCTTACTTCCTCCTTGCTAAATCCACTGCATTTCATGATTCACTATCCGCACATCATCCAACCTTCTCTCCCTCTCATTCTCTTTATTCATCAACCCCTCAAAGTACTCTTTCCATCTGCTCAACACACTCTCTTTGCTTGTGAGTATGTTTCCCTCATTATCCTTTATCACCCTTACCTGCTCCGTATACAGTAAAATATATGTAAAAATGTCTAATAAATATTACTAACTTCCAATATTGGGAAGTGGGAAACATAAAAAGCAATTGATAACTTGATTAAGTAATTAACAGTGAACAAAATATAAAGCATATAAACCATATAGAAAGGAAAGCAAAATGGACTTCCAAGATGGCTGCACATTGAGTAACAGCTTAATTCTAGCTCTCTCAGTATGAAAACAGAAACTGAGTAGAGAAAGCCAGTTCACCTAAATTTCTGGGTGAATTTCAGTGACTGGCTAGTAAGTGCACTACCTGGATGCCAAGAAAAAAGAAACCCAGAGGACCTGGAAGAAAATCAGCTACACAAGTAGATGAAAAAACACTAACTGGGAAACATACTGCAGTTGTTCACCAAGAAGCAGTGCAAGCTTCAGACATGGCTTCCAGTAATCTAGAGGAAAGTATAAAGCAACTGCACACAAACCTGATTAAAATAAATTAAGCACTGATGGAATATATCAATACAAACAAGACAAGGCTGGAAAAAATGGAAGAAGCTTTAAAGAGATGCTCAGATAAGGTGACAAAACTGCAAAACTCCGAGGGTGAAATGAAGAAAAGGCTGGCTGATTGTGAGACTGCACAAGAACAGATGTTTCAAAAATAATAGAATTACAGGACAGAGCATGTAGGGGAAAGCCTGAGATTTTCTGCTGTACCAGACAAGCTGGAAGGAACAGACTGTATTAATTTTATGAATGCACAAATAAACAACTGGACTGGTATTCCACAACAGGAATAGTTAATTGAAATGGCACATTGTCTGTATACCACAAACCTGGTTATTAGAAAGCAGCCTTGACCTTTAATAGTAAAGATGCAATCTTATTAGCAGAAGGAGTTGATGCTGACAAAATTTTGGCAGGAGGACAAAGTACTAAAAGTGGGAGACACCAGAGTGTTTGTGGAACATGGATGCTCATTGTACACCAGGCAGAAGAGGACTAAATTTATTCCATTCTATAGGGAATGTCAAAAAGTAGGAGTGAGATTCAAACTGCTGTACCCAGCCATCTTCAAAATACTTTTCCCTGGAGAGACAAAATCATTTTTTGATGAAGTACATGCTAAGGAAGAAATACAAAAGTTTGTCCAAGAAAAGGTGAGTTGTGAAACAGAAGGAGGTTCTGCTTTGTGTCCCTATGATAATAAGGACCTGTTAAATCTTTCCCACTGTTTCAACAGAAATGCTTGAGAGAAGGAAAAAAAACATAATAGTTGACTAGATGAATTGCGAGTACATTGGAAATGAAACACAGGATTTGGGAGATGGAGATGAATAGGAATAAAACTAGTAACTTGGAAACTAAGCATGTAAGATTACAAAGCATTAATTATATTTGTGAAACATGACAGCACAAGAAAATCTGAAAATGCTGAACTTCCTTGAACTTTGTTAAACTTGTAGTGGACTCTAAAGCATATGCCTTACTTCATATCACTAATCTTCAGAAAAAATACTTAGGGGAGGGGAAGAGGAGGAAGAAAGTTAACTGTAAGTAAAACAAACTTTTTTCTTAATGATACTGTTTAATGGTGCATGATTGTCTTTGCAAGCTATGAAGTAAAGTTTTCTCAGTTATTTTAAGTGTAATTTGAATATTAATATAAAGAGGTGCTTTTGTTTTCTTTTTTTTTCCTTTTCTCCCTTTTCTCTTTTTGCTTGTTCAGTTTTAAGAAATACCAAGAAGAACAATTCAAACTGCACAAATAAAATGATAGCTGTGGAAAGAAATCAAAACAGTACCCTCTCTTCATCCTAATTCTTTTCTGCTTCAGTTGAAATAACGGCTCTCCACTTGTCAACTGTTATAAACCGTTTAATAAAATATAAATGAAGCAGATCCAAATGGTAATACAAATGGTACAAATAAAAACAAATCGTATAAAATTAAGTGCTTTTCATCTTCTACATATGAAAACTTCCTCAGACAAACTATGTGCAAATTATGTACCCACACATGAATTGGTTCAGCAATATCCATATTATTTATGGGGAGATGATAAAATGAAGTTTTTAGGACTATGGATTAAACACGACTCTGCTGTGGCAGCTAAGGATATGTGGGAAGAAACAAAACAAAAGATAACTCAAAAACTGAGAAATTGGAAGCTATTTTATAAGGAAATGGATAGTAATATACAAGCAGTTGAAATGTTTTTAGTCCCTTTAGTCTTATAAATTGATCAGGCATATTTTTATCAACCAGAAGATAAGTTGTGGGCAGCAATTAAAAAAGAGCTGAAGGATTTTATCTGGGAGGGGAAGATGACAAGAGTCAAGTCAGATAAGCTGATTCTTCCAATAGAACAAGGCAGACTAGGATTACCTGATTTGAAGGGGTATTTTAGAGCAACACAGTTAAGGCTCCTATACATAGCACAAGCAGAAAACTATAATTCAAAGTGGAAAGAGATGTAGATGAAATGGGGGGGGGCTCAAGAAACAAAAAGCGACTGGGAGTTTGTATGCAGCCCTTTAAGGGGTATAACAATAATCATACAGAATATTATATTCATAAAGTAGCAGAAAGTATTCTATGAACTAAGCCAACATGAGAATGGAGAAAGGGGATTCAGCTGATAGGGATGGCTGGAATTAGGGATACAGAAATAGGAAAGAGAGGGCTGGAATTTATAGGAGAAAATTTGCAAAGGAACATAGGTATTGAAAGCAAATAACTAGAAAGAGAAAGGTAATAGAATGGGAAGACATCAAGAATTTATTTTGGACTGTAGTTTAGAGATTACCTTCCCTATCAAGGGTTGATATCAGAGTATAGGCAAAGAAATAGGGGGCTCCTAAATGAAAGACCAGCACTGGTACAGTTTTTAATATAATCTAGAATGGAAGCTTCTGAGAAAAAAGTAATAATTAATAGACCATATAACATATTGCATGATAACTATAAGACTCAATCAAATGAGGTTAGAAAAGATTGGAAAGAGAGACTGGACAAGCAATTCACAAAGAGGCAATGGGGGATTTATGTAAATCTCCCAAATATGCAGTACAGTTTAGAAGCATTTACATAGGTATTTTTATATCTGTAACAGACTGTCAATTTGTGCCCTAGGACTTATTTTATGCTAGTTTAGGTTTATGTTAGTATTTCAGTTAGCATTTTTCTAGTGAAAAAAAATGATCTCCATGTGAACCATTTTGTTTATGTGCTATTTATCTGTTTTTTATACAGATTTGCAGGGCTGATAATTTGTGAAAATCTGCATCTATATTGACAGAAGAATTTTTTGTGCTGCTTGTGTAACTTTTTTTGTGAGGATTATTACCATTTTATTAAGATTGTGTGCTGCTTGTGTTTATGTCATGAAAGGGGATACTGCCAGCCCAGCTGTCTGGAATTTTGTATATAATTATATGTCTTTTGTGAATATCAACATGATTCATATAAGATGCTTGTGTTACAACTGTATTAGAACTGTATGTCATGTATATCAAACTTTTTTGTACATACATGTGTGTTGAAAAAGGTTTTTGCAAAGTGCTTGAAATGCAACTGCAGCGTGCCTTACTGGAAAAGAACAGAAATGTACATGCACTATTGTAACTGTTTAAATGTATACATATATATATATATATATATATATATATATATATATATATATATATATATATATTAACAGTGGAAACTGGAACACAGGAGGTTAACCTCAGTCTAGTAAATTTTAGAAAAATAGCTGAAATTAAATTACTTTATGGCAGAAAGGAGACACAATGTGCTGAGAAGTTTTCTGTATTGTCTTTAAATGTGGAGGAATGTAAATTGTTTTACGATTTCCACCATCTGCCAAAAGATCTGAGGTATATGCATTTTTACAGGTAGATGATAAATACTACAAAGAACACCAATCGTTGAGCAAAAACTTTATATAGAACAAAGCTTTCGGGCAAAACCCTTCTTCAATACTAACACATGTGTTTTTGTTGATTTCCAGCATTTGGTGTGTGACTAGATGATAAATACTGCCAGATTCCAGCAGTGGGGGCTTTTCACCTGGGATAGAGTCAGATGACAAGAAATGATGCCATTCAGCAAACTATCCCAGCAGTAATGTTTGAGATATTAATTTAAGAAGCCTATTAGAGAGAGACAGCATTCTGTATTCTATCTCGGATCTGACAAGATCTATTCACCACACCTCTGCCCTGCCCTGAGTAAGTAAGTATAGGGAACAGTATAATTCTCTTAGATATAATCAGGAATATAGCAACACTTAGTTTAGATATTTTTCTTTATTTATTTGAGACTGTCCTGCAATGTTGTTTTAAAATGTTCATGTGATTTTGAACTCTGATGTCACTGTAATTGTATACTAAGTATTTTATTGTTCTTTTATTTATTACTACATATATTTAAACCTTTCATTGTGGCTGATCTTTGTAGAGCTATTTAAATTCTGAGAGTACTTGCATATTTGTTTGTTGACATTGTAGGCCACTCATAACAGCCTTGTGCTTGGACAAATTACCATTTGTATTAATAGTAACATTACACAGTAAGATTGGGCACCCTTTGTTAAGGGCCTTAAAGTAGATGATAAGGGGTTCTTCTGGTGGCAGTGCTAACTACCTTCTAGTCTGGGCAGAAGGGGGCATAGCTAGTAAATCTGTGCCAGCCTTTCCTAAGTGTGTATGTGTGTAAAACAAATCTCCAAGAGAGTGTGTGTGTGTGTGTGTGTGTGTGTGTGTGTGTGTGTGTGTGTGTGTGTGTGTGTGTGTGTGTGTGCATGCACGTGTGTGTGCGCGTGTGTGTGTGTGTGTGTGTGTGTGTGTGTGTGTGTGTGTGTGTGTGTGTGTGTGTGTGTGTGTGTGTGTGTGTGTGTGTGTGTGTGTGTGTGTGCGTGTCAGCTACTTGGGCAGGGACACAAAGAACTGGCTGGACAGATAGAGTGTTGGAGGACTTGGCTTGGATCCCTGGCTAAAGACTTAACTCTGTAGCTGTGTTATTGGAGATCTGGAAAAGAGGGAGAAACCAACTTCAGACTGACTGTGGTCTCTGTGTGCTCTTAAGGGAAATTACACTTGATGTAGAGAGCTGCATCTGGAAATAGTGTGTGTGTACTTGTCATTCTCCCAGTGTACGCCACCCAGTGGTACCAGGGTGAGGATTGAGGCTCCTTGATTACTGGCCAAGTGGTGGGGCATCACAGCTTACTAGTGACAATTTACCTTCTGGCCAAGTCTTACAGGCAGAGCTAACTGGTAGTGTGGCTTTTTACCTGGCTACAGCATGGATATTTACCCCAGTCCTCCTGGCCCTTCTCCAAATGTACCTCAAAGGAAAAACAAATTAAAACAGGAGTCCTTGCCTGTTGCTCATCTAGTCAGGACACAATAGATGAGACGTTGTGGGTCCTGTTCAAGCAGATTTTATTATGTACAAACACATCAGGATTGAGGCTTAATACTTTAACTTAGGTAAAGTTATAAACAAACTAGCTATTACATTCATATATGTTCACTCTCTGTCTGCACTTTCAAAATGGCACTGAGTATAGCACATGCTCACTATTTATGCATGCACGTTCAGTTCTTGAAATGCTTCTTAAAGACACAGCACACACACTCTGTTCTGTATCCTTCCTCTTTGAGAAATAAGTCATGCAATGCTAAAAAAAGTAATTGACATGCAATAAATATAAATAATTCTTGGTCATGCAAATATACAGAAATAAATGCACATACATACAGTTAAGTCCAGGTCACTGTGTATTTCACACTAGGTCTGGAAATAAGACCAAACCATGTGACATAGAAATTAGAATCAGACTTAGCAACTGGGTCTGTCTCTGTGGAATGTTCAGCTTTTGGGATATCAGGAACATCATTAGGAATGGAAGCAGAAGTTAAGACATGTTCTGCAACAGAAACATTGTCTAGGTTGCTCTGAGAGCTAGAGTCTGTATCACAGGAACAATGCTGCAATATTGATTCTGATACAGGAAGAAAATGTCTGTGATTTATCCTGTATTCCAAACCCTCACATTCTACAAAGTAGGATCACGGCTGGCACATAGAAAGCAATTAGACAGCAAGGTTTCTTTGGCCAAAAATCATAATTTGTTCATTAAAGGATTCACTGTGGTTCCCTCAACAGGTTTTACTATGGTGAGACAATTTCATGAATTAAAACTATTTGTTCATAAACTTAATTTAGCTCTTTGGTTTAAAGACAATACTGGGGCTGTGCCTTTAACTAATACATTATGTAGGTCTAGTCTTTTCAAACCTCCATTAGATCCTACTCTTTAGATATTTGGTAAATATTGTATAATGGAAATTTGCTCCTTGACACCCCACCAAGATAATAGGTTTCATTACCTGGTCACTGAAGATTCGCATACCTCTCAACCTCTTATTGCAAGAAATCTAGACAAATCGCGACAAAATGGGGGGACAAAGACCTAAAAATAGGGACACGTTGTAAATATTGCTCTTATAAACTTAGAAAGTTGTTAGAATAACAGGATTTGTGTTACCATACATTTTCTGAAGGATATGACATCTGAAACTCAAACAATTGTCATTATTTATTGACTTCAATCCTTACATCATCCCAGTGATTTGTCAGAAAAACACAATTTTATGAGGAATAGACTAACAATATCAGGCAAAATCTAGACTTTCTGTGAAAATCTGTACAATTGAGAGGTATGCTGAAGAAAAAAAAACTTCTTCATGGTTTTAGCAGTGATAGAAGTGTTTGTGTAATGAGACCTAATAAAGGTGGAGGGGTGTTGTTAATGCATGCTTTCATTTATTCACAGAAGATGTTGGAATGTCTAAACAATGGACATTTTTTCAACTCTGCAACTAGGAATGACAATAATATCTCATATGCTAAGATAGATTTGTGGTTGGAAGATTTATTGTTGAATATGATGATAAACAAGGCAATATATGATTATTTAAAGGTGAATGATGCTGTCATACCAAGTATCTTTGGAATACCAAAGGTGCATAAATCACTATCTGATCCTTCATTGCATACAATTGTTGCTGCTGCTGGATCCAGAATAGAACCCCTGGCTAAGTACAGTGATTTTAAGTTAATGCAATTTTTTTTGTTGACAAAAATTATGTGTTGAAGGATACTTGGCATTTTTGAGATATGTTAGGTTGACAGTCATTTGATTTTGGCAACTATTGATATTCATTATTTCTTTTAAGTAATACCGCATGTAACTGGCCTTTAGTGGTTTAATGATGCATTAGCTGAGGGCTCAGTTTTATCTCAGAAAGAAAATAATTTGTTAGTTGTGTGTGCTGATCATTTACTTTCTAAAAATGTTGTGTTTTTTCAGCACAAGTATCACCATCAGACAACTGGAGTTGCTATGAAGGCAGCTTCAGCCCCCATTTTTACTAACATTATCCTATGGTGGTAGGAAAGGAATTATATTTTTTCTTCTAAATAGTATGTTTTCATGAAACTTTACTTGACATACCTCGATGAGATTTTTATGTTATGGTCTGGCTCTGTTGAGCAGTTGAATTAATTTGTTAATTATATTAACAATACTGCCACATTTTTATTTTTCCATACAATATGACTTTGCTTGAATTAATTATTTGGATGTTATGTAAGGATGTTTTTAAGTTATGTTTTTCCTCCAAAGTGTATAGAAAGCCCACTTATTTAAATAGTGTGCTACATTATAGAAGTTGCCATCCTCTTTGGCAAAAAAAATGTCTTGAAGGGACAAGTGATTAGAATTTCTAGGTTCACATTGGATGATGATTGCTTTTTTATGGAACTGGAAAATGTAGTATGCATATTTATTAACAGAGTATATCCACCAAGTTTGGTGAAAGTAGTTAAACATGAAGTTATGGAAGGGAGGTCAGTAAGATTTCAACCTGTTTTAAAAGAACCTGACACTATTGGCAACCTTGATTGTAATGTTAATATAACACCTGGTATATTTAATAGAGCCATGGTTTGTGATTTTGATGGTTATTCTACTCAGAATCAGGCTATTCTGGATAGAAATTGGTCAGCTATTATTATCCCCATGAATTTATATAGCACTGTGTGGATTGTGGGGGACAAATCTCTAATGGTTTATAGCAAAAGGAGCAGTCTAAAGTGACTTTTTGAAAATTCCCAGAGCAAAAACAAAATTAATTGCAGTGTAGGTACACACAGATGTGGTTGTTGTCAACAGTGCAGCGATATATGAGAAGGGACCAATCTGCTGCTCAAACAAGAACCTAAGATTCTTTGTTCCAATGGTAAATACAACTGTAACACAAAAGGGGTAGTTTATTTGTCATGTTGTTAAGCCTGTACAATATTTAATGTAGATAAGACCAAGGGCCCCATAAAAAGGAGAATTTACCAGCATGTTTATGCTATATCTTAAAAAGGTGTCAATAATGCATTATATAAACATTCTATGGAATGCATTAATTAAAAAATATATATATATTTTCATTCTTGAGAAGGTTACACTATCAGAGAGAGAGGTGATAATTGGGCTACACTATTGGAGGCATGGGAGCTATACTGCCAGCTATATTTAGATGTTATGAATAAGCCTGGTCTAAAAGATATGATTTCAATTTCTAGTTTGCTGATTTTTGAAAAAGGCAAAGTGTGATATAAATTAACGAAAGTGCTAATTTCCTGTGTTTTTGATATTTTTAATGTATTAGTTATGTTTCTTTTTATTTAATGTGCTTTTTTATCCAATGTGTTTTATATTCATAGCCACTAAATGGCAGTGTTGTATTATGTATTCAAGGTTTTAGAAGCAGGAAGGGGCTGTCTGATGAAGTAAATATATAATTTTGAAAGAAAGCGCTAACATTAAAGTGTGGTCTGTTGACTTGCCATGGAAGCTTCATTTTTTTTCTTTTGAATTTCTGCTTATTACTTGTTCAAGACAAGGGTACCACCAATCATATCATGTATATTATGAGTGTGCAACATGAAGACTAAAAAATTCACCTCGAGAGTGAAACTGAAGAAGGACTTCTTTGCATCCATGTTGAGAATGCATAATTCAAGGTTATGATCGGTAACACAATCATAATTCTTTGTAGTGCATGCTGCTTTATCTGCTTCATGTACTACTAGTCACAGGAGGAAAAAAAATCACTAAGTGTTGTGTTAACATTCAAAGCCTGGATGCTGTCACAAAGGCAGTGTAACACAGTCCGTTATGTTTACACTTACACTTACATTTTATGCCACTTAACTGGCTTGATCTTCACAGAACATCCAGATTACTGCTTCTTAGTTTTGTCTGTTCCTAATAAAATGTGTGTTTTTTGGACAAACCATTGAGGATTGGAGTCACTAAATAATGACATACATTTGAGTATCAATGTTCATATCCGTCAGAAAATGCATGCTAAAGCATCCTGTTATTCTAGCAACTGCATGAGCTTTTAGAGGAAGTTAGGAACATGTTACTGGTACAGACAGCAGACAGAAGCAAATCTTTTACTCTGCCGGTGTCTTTTGCTGGTTAATAATGGTAGATTTTATTGCCTAGCATGGAACCTGACCTTTACAACTTAATCAGGGGGTGCTTAACATCTGTTAGGTATGTTTCACACTACACTGGTGCATAACTGGTTTGTCTTTTTCTGAATATCTGCACTATCCATGCACTACAAAACCTTTTTAAGGACATTCTAAGCAACATTAAGATCAAGTCTCACTTTAGAGGCTAATGGTGGACAGTGCCAGCCAGAAAAGATCAGTAACAGAAGGTAAAACAGCTTTTAAAAGTAATTACAACTTCACTCTGCTACCTTTGTAAAGAAAAAGTGTGCCAAATGGTGTCTTAACAGCTTTTACAGCCTGTTGCACCTTCTGTAAAAGGAGCATGTTGTTTCTATCTGCTGTACCTCTCAGTTATCCTGGATAATGCAAAACATCCCTGATTTTGCACCATATTTTATCCTTGTCTCTAGCAAACTTTTTGATTTTCTGGTAAATCAGTGAAAATTACAGTCAGTAATGCCAAACATATGAGTTTCATCATTTTTATTGTTTAGAAATGCATGTTAATAAAAAATCTGCCATGTTATTAACTGTTTAAATGAATTAGAGGAATATTTAAAAAAATGTTTTCCAGTTTTGATCCTCTGCCTGACTTCATTATTTTTACATTCATCCAAAGTTTGTAAGCAAAGAAGTTGAGTGTAATGTTGATGTCTATTTGATGACAGTGCTCACTAAGTGTTTAAAGCCATTGCATCACTTAGCTATCCTACACTTTCTTTATTTTTTATGCAATTAAAGCTCTATGTGGGTCTGCTACAGGCTCATGACACACTTGCTCACTGCCAGTTGATCTAATTGGAAGCCTCTAACTCCCAGTAGCCTAATTCTATTTAATTACATAGCCATTACAGCACTAGACTCTACCGAACTACACAGAAATATGAGTAGCTCTGAGTCTAAGACTCCCACCCGGTTCCTAAACATTTCCATAACAGTCCCTTTTTGTCCCTAACCTTAAAGTCCCCAGTTGCCCCCAAAAACTAAAACTCCACTCTGCTTTCTGAAACTAAAGTCAGAATCCCAGCTGTAAACTCCCCTCCATTCTACTCTCTAACCCTAAAGGCCCTATTCGCTCCACAGTTCTAAATTCTCCTCCTGATCCCTAACCTTTAACTCCCTCTACCTAACCATAAGACTCCTGTTCCTTAAACTTAAATTGCCCTCCCAGTCATTGTCTAAAACCCTAACCCACACTCCCACCCCCTGCCACCTCCTTCTCATGGCTGCCACACTTACCCTATTCAAGAATGGTTATACTGTCCGGGCAAGGTGTGGCTGCAGCACTCTCTCTGCATGACTACTGCACACTACCCAAATATGTTGTTGAGATTGAGTGTGAGATACAGCCCAATTGAACTACAAGATGCTTGAGTCCCTGTCTTTAACACAGTGGTGTCTAAGTACCTGAGGCTTTGGCAGTTGTAGCAGATCCACTGCATTCATTACAGAGAGTTATGACTGGGTCACCAATCATAATACATGTTTTCAGCATGGATGTCAAGATTCACTGTCAAAGTGAGTTTCTTGGTACCTACATTTTTAATACACTATAAGCGTGTTATACTTTGTGACTGAATCGTAATCCTCTACATTTTGTTCACTGTTGCAGAGCACCCTGCAGAAAGATGCTTCCATATTTTGTTAAATGTGCTTTTCCTTTTCAGAAATACCCTTTTCAGTTTACCGTGTACAATTTGGTGCCAAGGATTTAGTATGCAACATTTACATTATACACTCTAAAATATCCACTAAACTGGCTAATTTATTTGCATAAATGTATTCTTTGTAGTGGTTTACTGTCAATTACTGTCATAAAAATATTCATTCAATAAACCCATAATCATTGAGAACTAGTAGCAATTCTATGAAAAATTACAGTATATATATATATATATATATATATATATATATATATATATATAAAACTGTACACCTGTGATAATGTAAAGAAAATGATCTTCAATTGAGCTAATTTTACACAAAAAATGAATTTCTCCAAAAACTCCTTACCTTAATATTAGTAACATGAAGACATGGTAATCAGCAACACTTTAAAGGAGAGCAGTGATTGCAGTTATTTGTTATTCTCTTATATTTTCATTTTTTTAAATAATTTCAGGGCTTGCATTTACAAGTCTTTGAATGGAAGAAGGAGTCCAACATTCAGGCAATGTGCTTCACTGAAATGCATAGGAACATGCACATAAACAACATGCATCAAAAGAATATCCATACTTTCTAAAAGCTGCAGAAGTATATGGTTCTGGGAAAACATTTACTATACAGCAGAATTTTTTTTAAGTTTGAATATTTTTAAAAAAAAAAAGCTCCTCAATAAAATGTCAATTGACTCTATATATTCAAAGCTAGTGTAGAAATTACCCACTCATGGAAAAATATACCCACTTAGACGCTACCCTCATTACTAAACTATACCAGTTGTGGGTAGTTCCTTCTTCAGCCATGATGATAATTTATGTATTAAGAGACACATCTGATTAGGCATTTATCAGTATATTTGAAAGTTACAGAGGAGTTTTATTATAAGTGTTATAAATGTCTTACTGATAAATATAAAAAGCCTTTATGAAAATGCTAATGTTTTTACTCTTTTATATGCATATCTCTCTACTAGGGAACTGGATTACATTGCCATTAGTGACAAAAAAAATCATTTTTCTTTCTTTCTGATAAACAATCTTTGGATAAAACATGTATGCATGCACAAGTTCCTCACCTTCATTCAGCAGCAGGATCGGGTTGCATGCAAACCAGGCAGAAAACCTATATGATGCACTGCTTAGATAAGGACACCGAAGACGTGTTGAAGTACCTTATTATAGCAGTGCCACATCAGTCATCATGACATATTTATTGATGTCTGCTAACACAGTCATCTGTGGCCTCTAAACCAATTTTGTCATTCACTATGTCAATGGTACTAGCTTTATTCCAGTATGTATAGCACATAAACCTCTATTTCAAAATACAGACATCTTCACCCAAGCCCAGAAGAACTGCAATGCTAAAAGCAGCTGCTAAGATGATATCACACACACTTCTTGGCACTTTTAAAATTAACTACTTTGTTTTTAAAACAAAAGAAAGGCTCCCTATTGAAATGTTGGCACTTGAAATGTGGAGTGCTAAATAGCAGGAAAAAAATAAGACTGGAAAGACAGGAGATGTGTATTTTGAAAATTATTCTTCTCCTTAAAACTTATTTTTGCAGGAAGGCCAGCCCCATACACCCATGAACTTATATCTACCATTTCCAAGATTGCCAGGTCTTGGAGGAATAGGGAATATTCCAAGAAACAGGCATCTTAGACTTAGTATGTGAAAGCCCTGTCTTTTAGCCATTCACTCTCTGCATTTTGGGACCTACTCTGTTGGGTCCTGACATTTCAATGGTTACCCAAAACAACTAGCACTTTGGCTACACACACAGCCTTCAAGATTTATACTCAGTTGCAAACATGACCCCATTTCATATACATCATAATTAACCTTTATCAAAATTTAAAGAAATATTGCAATAAAACTTCATAATTAGTTCATTATTCATCCCAATGGATTGTAAGTTATTAAATACAAAGATAAACCATGCTTCCCTTTTTAATAATAACTCATGCACATTTAAAAATAAGTTTGAATCTCTACATATATACAAAATAAAACATTTTAATAACCTTGTGTCTTGTCCATGTTTTCTTTGAAATGCAGAGCCCCTGGACTTGTAAGACCCCAGTATGTATGTCTCCGATATATTCTATTATTCTTTTCTTTACTTGTAGCATAGTTTGTCCAGAGTGTAAAACGTTTTGCATGGACACTCTATGGCATCATTATAGCCTCCTGATAACAATTCTTAGTCTCAATGGTTTTAAGATAATGGTCATTAATATCAAACTCAGATGAAATTGTGGAAGTAGAACTGCCAAAACTGAATATGCGCTTCCAAATTCAGTATAGACAAAACTAAACACTTCACCTTATTTATACATAATAAAGATAAAAAAGAACAAATTTCATGTAGAAATAAAATGCATTGTGTAACAGTTCTGGCAAACCAACTTATCTACATTCAAGGAATTGAAAACAGATATTTGGAATACACCTGTTTTATATTCTTATATGTTCATAGGTAAGTACATGGCTGGCTGCCCTTATGGACCATTTTAAGTCTAGCCATTTTCCGTTTTTGGGCTTGAATTAACCTATCCCATTTGGTTAGAGATTGCCCTTACCCATCCTATGGTTGCTAATTATATTATACCCCAATGAGAATAAGTGGGATCATACCATAGATAATGTGAGGACACCTGTGCATGGGTTTAAAGCATTTAGGAGCTGCCTTTGTCCATTATTTGTACAGGAGTCAGTCATGAGATAAAATGTCTATTTCCTATCCATAGATCCAAGTTGCACATGAACATGGGCATGGATGAATTTTGTTTTATGTGAATGGAGAGTCAGTTCCAGAGAAGCAGTGTCCTTTGTGGGAAGTTCGTAAACTCCAGTATGTGATCAATAACATTTTTTAAAGTTACAAAAAATATGTTGAAGTAGTGTTAATAGCATCAGTTTGTTAAATTTCTTCTTCTTCTTCTTCTTTCAGCTGTTCCTGTTAGGGGTCACCTCAGCGGATCACCTGTTTCTATTTTTTCCTGTCCTCTGCATCTTGCTCTGTCACACCAACCACCTGCATGTCCTCTCTCACCACATCCATAAACCTTATCTTAGGCCTTCCTCTTTTCCTGTTTGTTAAATTTAACTTTGCATAATGTAGCGCTTGATATTTTGTCAGTTTCTTTCATACATTTGCGCAAACAAACACACACATACACACACACACACACACACACACACACACACACACACACACACGCGTGCATGCTTGCGTGGGTGAGTATGTGTGTGTGTGTGTGTGTGTGTGTGTGTGTGTGTGTGTGTGTGTGTGTGTGTGTGTGTGTGTGTGTGTGTGTGTGTGTGTGTGTGTGTGTGTGTGCAAGCACATTGCAGGTGTATATTATAACATCAAAGTCTTAAAACTTCGAATGTTATAATATTGAACCATTTTGATCGAAAGACTATAACATTGAACACTCAGAATAACGAATTTATTTCCCTGGGAAAAAATTTGCTGTTCCGACAAACATACACACAACACAAGCACACCAAAATAGATAATCCACACACATACACTTCACAAAACCCTACACTAAACCATACAATCACTACTAGCTATCCACTTGCCTTAAATAACCCTAACCCTAAGGTCCGTAATTACCACACACTCACCTTTCCCTAACCCTAAGGTCTCTCACTATCGCACACTCATCTTACCCACTCCCTAACCCTAAGGTCCCTATTGCACACTCACCTTACCCGCTCCATAACCCTGTGGTCCCAATCACACACTCACCTTACCCACTCCCTAACCCTAAGGTCCCTATCACACACTCACCTTACCCGCTCCCTAACCTTAAGGTCCCTAACTATCAAATTCACCTTAACCCGATCTGTTCGCACACTTACCTTAACCTGGTCCGTAACCTTCGCTCCACAGTCAAGGAAATAGGGAAACTGCAGAAACGGCCCATCAAATACTTTCCCATAGGAAAGTATTCAATATTCTGCAGCTTAGCTATTTTCAGCATTCGGTGCATAGGGTTCGATAGTGTAACATTCAAAGTTTTAAGATGTTATAACATGCAGCATATTCAGTACAGTTTCTTACCCAGGGTGAACAGGACAGTTTATTGCAGGAACAGCCACTCAAGTGGCATCAGCACAGAGCAAGATAACAGGAGAGAGGTACCTTCCTCAAGTTTGGCTCAGGGAATCATATTTCATAGAAACAATCCTGACTTTCAAAACAGTTATGATCACAAAAGAAAAGACATTCTTTTCCTACTGCAAAACTAGGTAGAATTTAACTGTATCATCCTTCCAAGGATTGTTTGATATATTTGTTACTGGCGATGTTGTAAGGGGTCCATATCATGACGTCAAAATGTCATAATATTGAACACCTAAAGATTGACAAGTATTCATCGAAACGCATTTGCGCGATTTGATGAATGCTTACAGGGCCAAGATGTAGTTGGTCAACTACACAATGTTGCCCTTTCCTCCACTGTAGTGAGATCTCAGAGTTGGTATATTTAGTTGGGGGAGTGTGGGGGCCATCTTTAGGTGTTCAGTATTACAATGTTTCAACATCATAATATAGATCCTTTTGTAAGGTATTATAAGAAGGCTGACAGCATTTTTTCTACTTTGCAATAGAAACAATTCTTGTAATGAGTGCCAGCAGTCATTTGGTAGGAGAATTATACAAGACAGAGTTCTGTGAATGATGTTAAAGATTTCTGAATGACTTCCTCAAGCAAAGTACAAGAGTTTATGCATTCTAAACTAATCATACAATCACTATTTTTTTCATATTGTCTACCTGTACAGCTTTTATTATTTTTGATGAGACTTTATTTACAATGTATCATAGCAGAGAAGCCACTTCAGTTCAACTTCCTGTATATACACAATACATGGTATTAATCTGTTAAAATTTGTCCAAATGAGATTTACTAAAAGAATTACAACTTTAAGGGATGCATTAACAGTGACATCTAGTATGAATAATGTAAACGTAGGTTTATTACAGGCAAGCTGTGATACGTTTAAAGTTTAAGTACCATGATAGGTGTACTGTTATTTACTTTACTTCTACACCACTTGGAAATTTATGATTGACTTAAGCAACAAAATCATATAGGAGACATTTATCAGCAACTGGGTTATTAAAAAAACATTTCACTCAGCATAAGAGCTTCAAATGACACAGTTTAAAATGAGCATAAATCACTGGCTAGTGAATGTAAATATGAATTTAATTTTCAGGAAGCTGCATGGTTTGAAGGTCCGTGATTTAAAATCCGGGCTATACAAACTTAAGAACCACAAATGTCTCATAAGAAGTGTCTGTTTTTATGAGGCTAGTTTAATATTTATTTTTTACAGTCTATGTATACAGTGTTAAAACAGGTTCCACTATGACATGTCAATTGGCACGACCCCAAGGTTCAGTAATGCCAAATTCTAATGCCCAAAATACAGAAGGGAGAAAAAATAACTATAATCTTTCCCTGAACTGCCCTATAACTATCAAACTTATATATACAAAGTTTAGTAATTATTTATTTTACATTTGTTGTCCGGGCTAGTCTAACTGGATACATGTCTATTTTCAGTAGAGGCCTGGGGAGATAAGCTCCAAGAACACAATTCTAGTAAAGAATGTTGGTACAATACATAATTTAACAAATGGTTACAACTCATTCCATAACTACATCACAAATCTATCACATACATTTAACTAACCATAATAATGAAATCACTACAAACATTGGTATTATCTACAAGATAAAATTATCTTTGTTAGCAAGGAAACTGGACTTAGTACAGAGAAGTAGTGGGAAGCAGTTGCTAGTAATAGAAATGGAAGCCAATTAGGGTTAGTGCAGGGGCACTAACTCCACAGTTGCACCAATTTGAAGAAAGGAGAAATCACCAAAAGGAAGGGAATTGCTGCTGGTGTACACTTAGAAATAACACCTGCAATGATTTTCTGTGGAAAATATCTATCAGCTTTGTGCTCCTTGGTGCTTTGAACAACTGATATTTCAGTGTTTCACTGTGGCCGCCCGTAGAGACACCATTAAAATATTTGAATAGATATAGCCAGGGACCAGTCAATGTAATTATGCATGCTATGATGGTTGTTTGAGAATGTAAAAATAATAAAAACATGGCTTTTACCTATGATTTTAATACAACATTTGGCCTCTGAAGTTTATCTAAAGTACAAATTCTATTCCTATTGTCATCCAAGCTGAGGAAATGTTCAATAATTAACATTTTTGCCACAGCAGCATGAAGTACAATTTTAACCAGCGGTGGTGATGCTGCGGTAGTGTTGTTGCCTCAGAGTAAGACGCTGTCCGGTTTGACTCTCAGCTAGAGCGTCTTCTGCGTGGAGACATGCGTGAATGGGCGTACCTTCGTTGAAGGTTGTGCATCAGGGCTGACAACTCGGTATGTAAAAATCAACTGACAATCATTAGCGGACCGGAGTTCCGCTGTGGCAATCCCTAACCAGGAAAAGCCAAAAGACACACAAAAAAAAAAGCATGAAGTACAATTTTAACTTGCTGTATGTTTTTTTTTCTTTTTCAGCATCCCAGTGTGACTTAAAAACTATTAGGGGAGAAGCCTTCTCTCCATCTTTGCTAACTCATCACAAAATAAAGGTTTCTCCTCCAGGATCATCCCCCAGGATAAAAACACAGTCCTGATAGAGAACTTGGGCTATGAAAAGCTCTGCAGACAGCTGGAGATAATGGTTTGTGAACATACTCTGCTTACTGTACATAGCAGTGGGTTTCACTTTAATATAGAAAACACATTTCAGGAAGATTTTTTGCAACAGTATAGAACAGAAAAAAATGCAAAATAGAAAGGCTTTATTGGTATAAATTACTTTTCTCTTTAATTGTCTTTCTAATAATTAGTCATTTTAGCCTAGAATAGCAGACTACTGGGAAAAGCCTTCACATAATTAGTAACACTAGCATAATGACTGAAATAGAGATGTCCTAGAAAGTTCTAAATTAAATTGTATATCTGGATATCTTAAAAAATAAATAAAGCTCTAGAGGAAATAAAGTAATGCACACAGGTTGAATATCTTTCTACTCTAGGTGCTCTCATGCTGGTAGCTCATAATACACTTGCTCGTTGCCACTTGCCTGAAGAAACAAATACTCAAACTTCCAACTTGATCTCCCACAACTATATAATAAAATATTTAGGGAAAGCACTAACTTTTTAAAATATTACCAATGAAATGAAAAATAAAAACAGATAGTTCAGGACAATATGCCTGGTATAAATGAGTTTTTCTCTTTACAGTCTGTTTTGAAATTAAGAGGTTTATGTCATGTGACTAATTGATTTTTATTTAAAGAATGTATATATCGAGCTTTTTAAATACTTGATAAAGTATGATTTGTAATAGAAAGCTTGTATTGCATACAATTATTTATGTCTATATTGTTGTGAACTATCTGGTTTTATTTTTCATGTCATCTTCCTTAACTATGTATCCCTCTCAACACCATACCATATAAAACTCAATAACCCTTCCAGAGCCTTAAGTTTAACCCTAAAACTCCCCCCACTTTTCAACTCGAGTCCTTGCTCCCTTACCCTAAAACTCTACTCTCTTTCCTAAACGCAAAGTCCCTAACTGCACTCTAAGTCTTTGATTGCTCCTTAAACCTAAACCTCCAGCCATCCTTTCCAAACCAAAATTCTCCAGTCATTTCCTAACTCTAAAACTCCCATCCTGTTCCCTAAACCTAAAATACCCTTCCTGTTCGCTAACCCTAAAAGTCCCTTCCTACTCCCTAAGCCTTAAATCCCCCTTCCGCTCATCCACATGGCTGCCATATTTACTCCACTAGAACTCAAATAATGCATTTGGGTAGTGTGCAGCAGCTGCTTGCCTGAGTTACTGGGGCTCCTCTGTTTGTAGCAGACCTATTGAATATATTGTTGTTCCTCATATTAACAAGAATGTAGCATTTCTCTTCTCTTAGCAGTTAATCAGACTGACTGATTTTTACATCATGGAAATGATAAATCAGGAAACCATACAATTTTCTTTAAAAGTGGCTTACCCATTAGCTCCATTGTCATCAGGCAAGCCAAGAGGGCAGAGCTCATGGGAGCTGTTTGTAAACAGCAGTACTTGTTATGCAACATCTGTTCCAGCAGAGGCTCAAAGGATAAACAGGAACCAGGACGGAGTTGGTTGTCAGTGACCATACAGGTAAAAAGCCTCTTTGAGTGATGCCATCACTTTCGCTTGGTGCAGAATGTACTGAAGTTCACTTAATTTGTTTGTTCTGTTGTTCATAGGTTTCAGCTTGGGTAAATTAGCAAGAATTAAAGCCACAAAATAACATACACTTGGATCCAACTTAGTGTTCTTTAAGAAATGCTGGTAACGCAGAGTTATGTGGTCACTCCTGGGTTGAGAGAAACTGCTATACTCATTATGGATATTAAGAGGTTGAGGGAAAGGTTGAAATAGGAGCTTTGTCTTTCTGTATGTTGAGTTTGTTTGCTTTGGGTTCTGTTCACTTCAGCTAGTTTGAAATGGAAGTGTACCAAGCTTTTATTGTGAGACAGGTTTACTCAAATGGAAACAATATTAATTCACTGAACTGGATTTACTTTTATCCATAGTGAAATACAGAAGGATTTTTATGCTTGACAGTAATGGTGTTAAGTTTATTAAAGCATTTTATGCATCCTGTGTCTTCTAGTGGTATTGTTATAGTACTTTGACATTTGAGGAAAATTTAAGCAATTTTCCTATTAAGGGAGGCAGTGTTCATATTTTTAGCTGCACCTGATTGTCTTAGATGTCCCTTTTTGACAAAAAATTATCTCCGACCCTCTTGATCCCCTCTCATAACTGGTGAGGTAGGAGAAAGGTGACAAATCACACCAATAAGCAATGATAATGTTAACAGCTATATATATTAATGTAGTAACTATACTAATTCACTTTCTCTTAATCAGTCCATGTCTCATGCTAATATTAATATTTTAATAGCATCCCTGATTGTCTATGATTATTTCTGGTTTTGTCATTGATTCTGTTGGATTGGTCACTGGTTATTTGCCAGCTATGAGTGTTCCATACCTTGGGGGAGAGGAAGGCTGAGAGCCATGTTATAGAAAAGATAACTTTTCAGCTAAGGAGAGAATTCAGAGTTCTGGAGCACCACTGCAACACTACATTAGTTAGTACACTGGCCTACCCATTCAGCTGCATAGTGGCAGTAAGTTGGAAAGGAAAGTTGGGGAGGAAGCTTAAGGGATGGGCAACATTGCTGCCTGTGTTGTTACTTGCAGGATAGTTTCTTCTCAAAGAACACATATTTAAGTGGAAGTTCTATTATAATAGCAACTCCAGGGAAAAAAAATGTAAAGGCAAATAATCCAATCAAACTGAGCTAATGTAGGCCATTGATGTTTACGATCTCAGCCTATACCTGTCTGCTTTGCTTCATTATTTAAGTATTTTGTGATATTAAATGATGCTTCACTTCAACAAACAAAAGGTTAATAAAGTAAGAAAATGCATCCTACTGCACAACAAATTATGTAAGAAAAGACATCAGGTCGGTAACTTGGCTTAAATATTTTACTGGTTGAATAACCTTATATATGGCAGGATATCAACCCCCCCACACACCTTTTTGTGGGGTGATGGCAGTCATGGATGCTACCAGGCATAAGGTAAAAGTATTCTAAGTCCCATGCAGAAGTTGCATCACTTTATAAAATTATTTTTTCAAGGCAAATGTGTGCGTCCTCACTACTGTTCATCCATGAAGAAAGCTCAATATACATTAAAGTACAGATTGAATGAATTGCAACTCAATCTTTTGTACTTAAGAATGTTAAAAATAAAGCAAAATATGCAAATAACCAAATCTTATTGAAAACTTTTATTAAAACCAAGCACATTAGGTGAGTGCTTATATCTTCAAACACAGAAAATATTGATCTTTATAGACTGAAAATAAATATTTTTAAAGAATGTGCTAGTTCTAATGTGGTATACAAGAGCCTTAGAAGTTGGAAGTACCCAAATGGGTTAGAGAAGAACAGTAAACTACATAAAGAATTATTTAACTTACTTGACAGAAATGGGTTAAATGAATTAAAAATATGGATTAACTTGCTTCTGAACATAAGGACATAGACAATTCCTTGCATAAAGATTTCCTTTTTGAAAGTCAATCAGTCTTATATTCTAAAGTGAATAAAAAAGCTGAGCTTAATATCTCTAGGAAATTGAAAATCCTAGAGCATGACTGCTCTGAATACAAAGAGAATGTTGCCTGCCCAGCCTCAACATGGTCAGCTAAGAGGTTGAAACATTGGAGCGTGAACATTATGAACATGCAAATCTCCCTACAGATCCTTTAGATTCAGACTTCCCCCAGTTGGGATGGTTGGACAGATTATCCACTCAAATCAAGGATGGAAGGGGAATTCTTTCCCAGTAACACAATGCAACCAAGAGAGGAACAAATAAAGGGGGAGCACAGCATGGAGATGGAGAGGATGAATGGATCATTGAGTGTTTCCTTTCTGAAGATTCAGCTACTGTAGCATTTTCTAAAAACCCTTTTCACAGTTTTAATTACAGCCACATTGGATTGTTCAGAATCTTAGTTTTGTACTTAATCTACACACTACATATTGGACTTTTTATTAGAACTATGTAGTTTCTTCATGAAACTTAATCTTACCTTGGCTTTCATATGAGCAGTGGACAAAACAAAGGAGGCAATCAGCTGTCTACTCTAAGCTTAAAATAATTTTAACCCTCCATTAAATCCAGCACTAAATCATTTTGTGTGGGTAACTGAAAGTGACATTAGGAAGGCTGTTAGGAATCACAGACATGCATTTGCCTGTTATCTTTGCGGTAATGAGGCATCTTTATTGAACACTTTAAGTCTGGAACTTTCACTCAGACTTATGAATCCCAGCAAAGGTGGTGGCATAGTAATGCCAGAAAATATGGCCTCAATTCCAAAAGGCTTGCTCTCAGTCTAAGTAAACACTGGCACTGAAAGCAAGTTTTTTGAAATCTGGTCCCTGTAGTAAGCCTATTTATATATAGGCTTTACACCGAAGTAAGTCACTTACACTGACAGCAAGTCTTTCAGAATCAGGGCAGACTTACACTGAGAGCAACTCATTTGGAATCTGACTCATGATGTATGTATCAAAAATGTACCAGATTTTAAATGACACTATAAAATACATGGAGTCATGTGTCTATGAAATTAATATTATGTATCACAACATTTTTTCTTTATTATTTATTGTCACAAGAATCTTTTAACACTGATGCTTGCATGAATTTAGTTGTAGAAAAAGCAACAGCACCAACAATTTTGGGATACCAAATGGGCGTAAGAGCCTAAATGACCCACTTTTCTATCCTACTATTTTAAGCAGTATGTTTCAAGATTTATTTATACTTGGTTCTAGACTATTGTCACTGCTAAAGTGGCAGCCAGACCTCATGCAAAAATAGAAAAATGGTTATGGATGGATGGATGGATGGATGGATGGATGGATGGATGGATGGATATGTTGCTGACCTCTTTTCCATTATAAATCATGAAACTGGTATGAAATGTTTTAGGGAAATTTTAATTGGGTGTAAAGTTCTGACAAATGTTAAACTAAATGGTGCTTGCTATTTATTGGATGTTGTTTTGTAAAAAAAAAAGTTTTTCTTTCAGTGGGGAATATTCCTACGGATTCTTGGTGTGACAATGACCGTGTCATGCTTGCCAATTTTGAAACCTACTATGCATTTAATTTCTCATCCCCCCAGTACTGGAAAATATATTATCATTTTCTTTTTTTTTACACCTTTATTGAATTATCACTTGTGACATAGGCACATTTACATTTATATAAAACAAATCAAACTGTATTAACAAGTTCTCATTTACAAACATTATACTTCACATATATTGCTATATACCATATAACCTATGCAACATTACATACATTATTCTATTACTGACCTTTTATTAACAAGAAACAACTTTATTAAACCATCACTTATGACAGAGGCAATCATACATTTATATACATGAAAACAAATCACACCAACACAATCCTAGTTGCAAGTATTTTACATCACAAACCATACTGACACACTCCCAGTTGCAAAGATTATACATCACTTATGATCTACCCAATCATTTTCAGTCAAACATTGCATAGCTCATTTAAGTCCTGCCTTATTTTAAACCTCGTTTGTCCACTGTATGTACTGTTCCCACAATTCCCATTTTTTCATATGCAGCTGATATTGAAATTCTTTGGTCAGGAACTGAAGATTTATTGATTCGGTTGTTTTATTGCTTGGGATTTGCAACAAGTTTTCTTAAATTCATGCATCAGCTTGCTAAAGATTAAATGAATTACTTGGATGTATGAATAATTTGCTTATAGTATTTCCTAAAAAAATATACTTTTTCTCACTACTATTTGCAGTTTGAAAGTAGACATCATGGGCCGGATTTATGAAGGCTTGCACAGAGTCTAAGAGTAGAGTAAGACTCCAGCAAGCCAACATGTCCGCCGAGCGATCCAGGAACAGCTGGCAGAGGTGTGCAACTGAGCTCTCCAAACTAGTCTTACACGGACAGGGCTGGGATATGCAAATTACCTCAATTGCAAGTGAAAGCCATGCAAATGAGGTAAAGTTGCGATCCAGGAAACCCAAACCTGTCCGAGTAGGAGTAGTGTTATTTGCAGAAATGTACTCAGTTGATAACTGAGTACAGTTCTGCAAATAGCAAAACGGAGCCGTGTCAGCTGGAAAAAAAACATGCATTCACAGGAGGAAGCATGCCAATGGCCAAAAATATGGCCATTGGCAATGGGAAGTGATGCAAATTAAAAATAAAATAACTTTTTTTTTAATACCGATTTCTGGGGTTTAACCATAGCGCAGCACCTCGCAAATGCGCTGCACCCTAAAAAGCAGAAAATTAATAATTAAGATCCACAAATATGGATTTTATAGCTAAAATGAATTTACAATGCAAGGGAATGGCAGGCTGAAGACAACATGGCCACCGAGTAGAGGTTGCTAAGGGGGGAAGCACAGTCTAAGAGATGTAACTAAGCATTAGTAGGCAATCCTATGCAAATGAGAGCTATGATAGTGAATCACAAGTTTACATAGGAAATGAGCACAGCCAGTGGAGTGTAGGAGTAGCATAAGGGGAGTAACAGAGTAGAAGATAGGTGACATCACGAGGGAGGTATGTATGAAAGGAGTGCAGCTCATTGTAGCAGAGTGACATGTGTCAGCTTACATTTACATAATAGTGAAAGAGATGTGTCAACAGGTAGACCAGGTAAAGCCAAGAAATCGAAGGTGTATGTTGTGGATAACACCAAAGTTTCTTGCTGAGCGTGCATGCGTGCATGTGCACGCCAGTAAACCCGAGTAAGACAGTGTGCGTGCGTGTAAGCGTGTGTGCTCGTGTGTAGGCATGAGTAAGCATATGTAAGGCTGTGTAAACAGTTGTAAGTGTGTTTGCGCTGGTGTGTGCGCGTTTTAACAATAATAAGTAAGTTTTAGTCTGTGTAAGCATGTGTGCGCACGTGTGAGCTGGTGCGTGCGTGTTTGCTCTTGTTTGCATGGCGCTGCCCCCTGAGGAAACAGAAAGGGAAAAGGAAGCACAACAAATAGTAGGAAGTTCACCAGGGAGTACTAGCAGAGCTAACAGGTGAAAACAATCAGAATCAGCCAATTACACAGGCATTACACTTGCCCAGCCCAGCACTTAAAACTCAGCAAAAAACATTCCAGTATGTTTTTCTCAGACACACTGCAACACTGCAGTAAGCTAATAGAAGTGAAAACTGAAAAATCTTTACTGAGATAAAGAAATGTTAGGGGCTGCCATTGCTGTCATAAGGTGACATATGCAACATGCTGAGGGTGGTGACAATGCAAATGCTGCTGAGCAACCCACAGTGAGGAGACGGAGAAGAGTGTATAGGCCTAGGGTAACCTGCCAGGGGCTACATGAGCTGGAGATAGTGGAGCGCTATAGAGTGGACAGAGACCTCATACAGCAAATTGTTGAGCTGTGCAGGTCACGCCTCACACACAGAACCAACAGAGGGGAACCCATCCCAGTGGAAACCAAGGTATGTGTTGGCCTAAGAATATTAGCAACAGGTACCCTCCAGAGACCAACTGGCGATATTATGGGGATTTCACAGGCATCAGCATCTAGGGTACTGCACCAGTTCCTGAATGCCATGGCAGCACATGTCAGTGATCATGTATATTTCCCCAATTTCCGTGAGGTATTGGCCAGCAATATGTGTCTCTTCCAGCAAATAGCGGAATATCCTGAGGTAGTGGGTGCAATAGACTGCATGCACATTCACATCAAAGCACCAGCTGGTGAGCGGAGTAGGGTCTACTATAACCGCAAGGGTTACCCCACCATCAACTGCCATGTCGTGTGTGATGCCCAGGAGATAATAATGAATGTGTGTGCTGGCTGCCCTGGAAGCTACCATGACTCCCATATCTGGCATCTGACACAGCTGTACCAGACATTTGCCAATGGGGACATCCCTCATGGTCACCTAGTGGGGGATGCTGGATATGCACTCGAGCTGTGGCTGATGACACCCATCATAAATGCACAGACACCTGAACAGGAATGCCATAATGAGGCACATGCACAAACACAAAATGTAATCGAGCGTGTGTTTGGGCTGCTCAAGTCACGGTTCTGGTGCCTGGACACATCTGGTGGAGCCTTGCAGTACTCACCAACTACATGTACCCAAATAGTCATGGTATGTGCTATGCTACACAATATGATCCTGTGAAAACAGCTGCAGCAGGAGCAGTATAGGGCCGGGCACAACAGTTCCCCACCATTGCCAAGGCCATCACAGGCAGAGCGTGACTAAGAGGAGGAACAACCTGAGCCTGCCCCAGTAGGCAGAAGGAGGTGTGCCCAGTATGCTTTGGCCTTGGCAAAGAGGCAATGCATAGCATATACACTGGCTCAGTAGGAACCCTGGAAATGATACCTCTCTCCGACTCGCACATATAGTAAAAGTGATGCCTAACTTGACACTACCTGTTAACAAACATGTATAGGGAGTGTAAAATGTGCATCCCACATAGGCAGCCCTGCAGCACCATCTAAGGCATGATTGCTATGTGTTAAGCAATATAAAGCACTGCTAAACAGCTCTCACCACTATTTAGTATATGTAAACAAAATTGCACACACTAAGTAGCACAACTACAGGCAATGTTCAGCAATATTGTGCACTGTCCAGCAATGTTGGGCAACATTGAGCAATGTTGTGCAAGTCTGGTCAAATGTGGGTATAGTTCATCAAAAGCAGGTTAACAAGTTCATATTTGCTTCACTTTTCTTGAAGCAGTCTGTTCTGGCATGTATGAAAACATGGGGCAGTGACAGTCCTCGAACCCATGATATAGTGCATTAGAGTCAGAGTACAGAACCACTAAACCATGACAGCACATCAATGGTAAGCTTGTATGAAAAAATGTTGATAAGTCAATGCTAAGTATCTCATGGAAACCTTGCAGGCATAGCATACTCCCTGTTGAGTTAAGACACAAATGTGAGGCCTGCAGTAATAATAGAACCTGATATTCAACACACATATAGTATAAATGTTAATATTGGTAATGTTCACACACATCAACAAATGTAGTGGACCTCAGACAGCAACATACTGCAAGGTCACACTGGGCATGCTCACACACTTGAAACTATGAGACAAATGTCAGGCAACAAAACACTGAAAGTCTGAACTGGGCATGCTCACACACTTAGGACAAGTTTGAGTACAGCATTGGGCCACACATATCCCTCAGTTGCAAGTGTCAACCCAGGAACCTCACACTATTCACCAATGCAAGTGTCAACCCAGGAACCTTGCACTATTCACCAATCCACCATGTGCACACAGTGATATGACAACAGACACAATATAATATAGTGAAATCCTGTCACAATCAAATATGTTATGCAGAAACCTACGTTGTTCATAGGAAGTGGTAAAGCAAAGAAGAAATAAAACCTGCAATCAGTATCATCACTGAACAATGTGCATCCTGAACATTAACATAGATTAAGAGGTTGATACTAGGCTATCTGCTCTAGGGTATGTAGAAGCCTAGCCACAGTGTGTTTGTATTCTGCAATCATGCTAGATCAGTAGACTGTGCCTGTTAATAGTAGGTCACACAAGATATCTCACATATGTTCATTTAATTCTGCCTCTGTCTATCAAGGACCCATAACATATCCCAGGGCTAAACATACAATCACCCGTCCACCTGTGAAGATGTCACCTGTAGGTGGTCAGCATGGGTCTGTGCATATATGGGACTGTGATCACATTCCCAAGTGAGTGGAGCCTCTGTGATAGTAATATGTCCCTCCAGCATGTCCTATTAACATCATTGCTCATGTACCTGTCCCTGGAGCATGTAGCTGTAAGGGACTTTGATATCCTCATGTGGAGCCTGTCCATCAATGCTGTGATGGACATGGCATCAAACAAAAGGCACAGACTGCATCCAAGTAGGCAGTAAGCAACTGAGTAGAGCTGGGGTTACCATAGCCAAACTGCGCATACCATCTGTTTGAGTCCCTAGATCCACTTGATTATGTAAATCTGTGTACATTCCAGTTGCTGCAGGTGTTGGGTAAGGTACATCCAAAATGGGCCATTGTATCCAAGCATGTGCCTGATGACTATAGAGTCACAATGCCCACCTTTTCTGGATGTAAAACGGTATGGGATAAGGTTGCCTAAATAGAAGGTGTGTCCAACAACATTGGCAACATGAATGTCAAAGGCAGGAGTACTAAGTATTCATTTCTCCAAATCACAAATCACACACACTGTGTGTGATGTATCATCACTTATGTGGTAATGTGTGTGCACAATGTTACTACCAAAGGTGATGACTATGCATCTAAAGTAAGGTAGCTGTAGGCCATGGCTCTGGCACCAGTCATCCATCTCTGTGAGACCCTTTCTGAGGATGCTTGTGCCAGCTGTGGAGTCGATTATGGCACACAGTTTGAAGTCATCTGCAAACATGGTCATCCATATTCCTCCTGTGTTAGCCAGTATGTATCAGAAATATATACAGAACAAGAGAGGTCCCAGGACTGAGCCCTGTGGGATGCCACGTGTAACTGGGGTATAGTCAGACATGCCACCTGCAATACTGACCATGTGTGTGCTCTCCATGATCCAGTTAGCAATCCATCTTGTGACATATGTGTAGATATTGAATCTGGTGATCTAATGTGTAAAGGCCAAGTGGGGTATTGTGTAGAAGTGGTGTTCGAGCTCCAGGTAGGCTGTATGGACAACCCTGTGTACATCTATGGACCTGTTAACTGTTTAAAGACATCAGACATCTACAAGAGGCAAGATATGCCCACAACACCAAATTGTGTAGGATCCAGTGTCTGTAGGTTCACAATGTGTATGTGTATGTGTTCCATGGTGATACACTCCATAGCATAGCAGACCAGGATAGTTAGGTATATATTGTGATAATGCCCAGGGTCCCTTGTGGCATCAGCACTGTGGAGCATATACATCATAGCTGTATGCCATTCCATGGGTACACATCCTGTAGTAACTGTGATATTGAACAGTGACATAATGTGAGTGTGACGTTTGTCATGAATCTCATGTATACCACAGTCTGGGACACTATCTGGTCCCACTGATGCTGTGTTATCTGCTATGGAGAGGGCAGCACACACATGTTCATCTGTGATGTCAGGGATGCTACACCCTGTTGTGATGGACATGTGCACTGCAGGGGGTATGGTGGGGAAACATTCCCACTGAACCTGTTGTCCAAGATGTTCGCAATGTCAGTGGGTTCACTGTATCATTTGTAATTATGCAGTAACTCACAGCATATCTGTGAGTTCCCACCCAGGTCCCTGACATAACAAAATAAGGCCTTGTGATTGTCCATAGTGTCTGTTGCAAGTGTCATTAGAAGTGGGCCTTAGATGAATCAACAAGTGATCGTAGCGATACCATAGTACTGATCAGAGATGCATTCCTGATTGTGATTGTGCTCTATAATGTAGTAGCCTCCTCCTGTCCCTGTATAGCTCAGTAATGGCCATGGTCCAGTAGACAGGTCCCCTGCCTTTTGGAGGAGTGAGTCTTGTAGTTATCTGGGATAGCATGATCCATGAATTCCAGTAGTGGTCCATAGAATGTGCTTGTAAAGTATGAAGTTGTCTGAGTCGTAATTAACACTGTCCCAGGGTCATTGAGGGATACCACCTCAGTTTGTACAAGTGTGATGTTTGCTCATGAGATGTATGTTACTGAGATCACATTGGATGTGTGTGTGTGTGTGTATGGGATATGTATGTCTAGTGAGATGAATGTATGTTCTGACCTTAACAATTACAGGTATACCTCTGTTGTGGAACATAGAGTCCCCATGTGGGTGATGATCAGTTCCCACATGTTTAACACCCTGTGGGTGTGGTGACCAGGTCTGCCCTAGCATTAGAGTGTAACAATCTTAGCAACTGTTGTGCGAGGGTGTCACTGCTTGAGTAGTATACCCAGTCAATGTTTGTGTATTTGAAGTCACACACTATAATGGTGTTTGGTGAGACCTTCACATTCCCCAGTGTTCCCAGGAATAACGACTGTTGTGCCCATGTTTGGGAGTGTGGTCTGTAACAGTCTACAAACTGAAATGCAGTTTTTCCCACTCTCAGTTGCACATGTACATTCCCCAATGCTTTGTGTACTGCTACCAACCTGGAGGTGTGTATATGAATGATGTATATGGATTCCCCCCCCTATTGTTGTTGTCCGGTCCGAGTCTTGTATCTGAAAACCATGGTGTGACGTAAAACCTGTTAGTGCTGCTGTGCTTTTGTGAGCCTGAACCAGGTGTTTGTTACTGCATATATATCGACAGATTCCATACTGATGTGAGTCCTGAGTGCATGCATTCTGAGGGTTAGACATCAGTTGTTGAGCACCATCACTTTCTGTTTCCTGTACCCTGTAACGTCTATGGCTGTGGTTATGTCTTCTGACCCTCGCTTTAAACAGCCACTATGTGTGTGTCAAGAGCCTAAGGCAGTCTGTGAAAGCCTAGGGGTGACAGGTGCATGGCGTCCATAGCAAATGTACATGGCATGTTGAGCATGTAATCCCAGGCTGACAGACACTGGATCCCCTGTGAATGACAAAAATATGTTAGGCAACTGTTAAAAGTGATCATGTCATCTGTATACTGTGACATAGTACTTGGTGAGGGTAAGATGCTAGACAAGGTCAGGGTCATACTGTCCTGGGCTACATGATCAGAAAGCCCCTCTATGTCTCTTGTCATGTAGTTTAGGGAGGAATGTCTGAGGGTTTACACACCAGAATGGTCAATGATGGAGCCATATTTGTACTTGCAGTGGACTGGCAACAGTGCATGTGTCATGTGGCATATCCTGGCACCTGACACACAGCACAAAGTGACCTTCACCTTGTTCAGCCTGGTAAGTGGGATGTCAGTGTGACGGACAATTACACTCACCTAATACAAGTGTATGAGGTGTGTTGTGTAGGCCTAAGGGCAGTGACTGTGTGGCACAATGACTTTGTGAACTATGTGATATGTATGTATGGTTGTCTGTTAGCAGTTGTTTGGGTGTCTGCTTTGGATGTCTCAGCTGCTTAGGCAGAGTATATTTAGATGCTCCAAGTATGTCATTGTGTGTCAATGTATACGGTTTGCTGTTGTCATAGGTGCATGTGTGACTGTATTTGTGGTGTGTGACGGACAATTACACTCACCTAATACAAGTGTATGAGGTGTGTTGTGTAGGCCTAAGGGCAGTGACTGTGTGGCACAATGACTTTGTGAACTATGTGATATGTATGTATGGTTGTCTGTTAGCAGTTGTTTGCGTGTCTGCTTTGGATGTCTCAGCTGCTTAGGCAGAGTATATTTAGATGCTCCAAGTATGTCATTGTGTGTCAATGTATACGGTTTGCTGTTGTCATAGGTGCATGTGTGACTGTATTTGTGGTGTGTGTGGTTACCTTCACCACCTGATGGACTGCGCCAGTCATAGCTTGGGAGAGCTCAGCCTCCTATCTGTCTATACAGTTGCACCTCTCACATATATCTGAGTTTGTTGGTAGGAGGACAGTGTTACCTGTGTACATAAGGCAGTTGTAACAATGCGTCAGAATTCCAATATGCACCAGCTGGACTGGAGAGTACACACAAAACTGACCTTTGGACATGCCAGGATATGATAATAACATACACTGTTGACTGATCACAAAGGATCAGTAGTGTGTCAAGTGTGTAAAAGAGTATAACAGAGTTTTAGTGTTCAGGTTTGTTGTTGCAGTGGAAAGATAATCTGCAAAGGAGTACAGACAGAAACATTACCCCTCCTTCAGCTATGTCAGAAATATCGATGTACAGTCATATATGTCCTGAGTCAGGGTCAACTCTACCTGACTGACAATGTCAACATCCTGTCAGACAGGCCCATACATACATACTCACCTCACAGTGACAAAAGGCCCTAACATCATACCAGGAGATATCACATGTAGAATGTGTAAACTGGTCCTCCCAATGCCAAATGAATCCCATCACGTGGATAACATTGTTTCCCCATATGTGTCATAAGTGAACGACAGGACAAACAGACACTGCACCCGAACAGTCTATTGAGTCTCACACTCTCTACAGGATCTTACACTGTTGAATGTGTTACAGCAACATGTGGCACACCCCACAAGTGTTGGTGCACAACACATCATGGGAACTATATTCCTATAAGCCTATGAAGTCTGAAATGCTAATCCATGGAGTCCATCATGATTGCAGTCAGGAACAGAGATATTGTAAACCGACAAACACACAACCCAAACATCTGTGGTATGTTAATGAGCACATCATGTTCCCCAAACCTGATAGATATCTCACAAGGCAGCCACTCAGGGCATACATCACTGACAGGAGCAACACAGATCCCACATAGACTTTGAATAGCCCTTTACCCACATCACAGACACATGTGGTATCCACAAAACCTACAATCCGTGCATGAATATGTACTGTCATATGAAAGAATGGTAATATGTCTACAGATAGATCACACCAGGTATGAATTGTGTATTCCTGTTCAAGATTTTCACACCTGCTGACCCACAAGGTTCATTCCTGGGATTGCATAACACTAAGTGCACATACATTACCATGTCCAGTCTGATGATGTCAGCAACCTACAAATATAGCATGTGAATAGAAACCACATAATAAAGCATATCGTGTGTCGTGTTAATGCATATCTCACTAGTATGATAACATAGTTAGGTAGGTGTTTGAATCCTGTAGTTGCTGAGTATGTGTGTATGTGAGATTGGCTTTGAGAGGAGTGGCCTTTTTGGAGATTGTGGAAACAAATTAGGAGTGGTGAATACCTCTTTGCCAAGTGTGATGATGTCAGCATCCTACAAATAGAGCTATGGAAATGAATGCTCCCAGTCAAGCAAATAGCGTGTCGTGTTAATGCATATCACACTTGTGTCATAACATAGTCAGGTAGGGGTTTTGTGTTGAAGAGTGTTGCACAGCCCCATGATAGGCCTCTACCCCTGAGGTACATCAAGTGTGTGTGGATGACATGTGGGATACTGACATGTGACCTTACAGCGGGTGTGGGGTTATGCCATATGTAGCATGACTTTGTGTACTGCATGTGATAAATGTCTTATGTTGTGTACAGGTGTTGCAACTATGCCTATCCAATGTGCAGTACGGGGTTGCCACAACTGTGTGGCATGCTCTGTGTATTGCATGTCATTGAGGCAGCTACTGACATTACTGAGCTGTGCAACGTCTCACAGCAAACATGCACGGCATGCATTATGCGTAGGTGTGTTACGTGTACATGGCCTACACCTCACCTATGACATGCATATTTCATTACCAACATTGCAGGTATAACACACTCACCAGCATGGATCGGCTGCCCTGCCTTCACACCAGAGAGACCTACGAGAATTTGAGAGGGTTCATCAGTGGCCACAACTGTGGCATTGCTACAGTGGGTATGCTAAACTGCAGTACAACAACAGTCAACAGTCACAGGTGTAGGGATATTATACAAGCTATCCGTATTGCACAACAGTAGGCAGCGGAACTGCTAAACACACAGTACACATCTCACGTACACATAATCTAACAATACAGTTAACTGTAGTCTACAGATAGGGCATGTTACCTGCTTGCTCCAGGTGGATGTGCTGAGTGGCTCCGGCCTCCATTACAACACATGTCAGAGGTTGTAGCTGTTGTCCAGGAGCTGCCACGCTTAGGAGCAGCTCCTCCGCTCTGGTGAGGGGGGGGATGAATGGCCACCCCACCACCTGTGGCAAGCTGCTGTCTTTGGATACCAGACACATGCCAACGCACTTGTCTAATTAAATCACTGCAGTGATGGCGTGCCTACTCATATGTCCAGTTATGCATGCCTTTGTCATTTACCCGACTAACAAGTTCCTGCCACAGTGCAGTCTACTCCTGCTGGTGCTGGCTGCTTCTGGAGAAGAGAATAGTGTACTCCTGCAAATGGCTGTTGAGTATCACCTCTTCCTCATCTGCTGTGTAAGCTGGGTTGCGTTGGTGGGCCATTTGGCTGAAAAAGATATGAACAATATGTGGAAAGTGTCCTGTGGCACACTTTACACCTTTACCCACAGATATCACTTTACTGATATATATATATACCATTCTATTGTCTGTCAGTGGTTACACACATTCAATAACACTTACTGGTTCTCAGGCCACAACTAACTAACACTGTCTGGCAGACTCTATATATCACACCACTATACAGTAGTACCCGACACACTGTTTGTGACACATTGCACAACCTCAAGACAGGGGTGTATATCACACCAATGCACGAACAGAGATGTCATCCATTGTATTGGATGTAAAGTACAGGTACAGTAGTACCAATCAAACACCCTAGTCATTGATGCCATAGCCCTGCCTAACAGATGTGTCCAGTTGTTACTATAGGTGGCATACTGCTGTAACAGACTATATATGTTGCTGGATACACACATTAACCCTGTAACACACATATGATTGCAGGCATTGTACAGGCATAATCACACACACATCAGGCAAGCATACAATGCACCACTGTATGCCAACACAGATGAGCATTACCTGTGTAACAATGTTATCCACGTGATTACCTGTGTACCATATGGTGCTGTGTGCCACTACTTACACACCCTTATGCCTGCAGTCTGTCCTCTGTGCAGACTACAGGAAACACACATGACAGTGTTTCCAAGCAATGTGAACACACACCATACTGTGCTGTTTAGCCCTACAGCTTCAGGTAGTACTACAGTTCATATTGATGATGGATTCACCAGCAGTACCACTCACTAAGCATACATGTATTGCTTTAGCCTATAATGAGACACCACATTCGTCAGCGGAGAACTACATCACATCATATGCCGTACTACTATGTCTGCCTAACAGTATATTACACATCAGTTGCTGTTCTCACAGCTAGGATAGGCACTAGCATGTCAGATAAAACATCACACTAAGCTATCACACATTTACAGACCTTGCACACATTCCGCATTACACTTATTCAACCTCACATAGCAGCTATTGCATTAAGTACATGTGTGAGTGCATAGTGTCATAGATAGGTAATATGCTATTGGACCTAGGGCCTATGGCAGCCTAGCCATATGCTAGCCTGGCCTTTGACACATATGTACTTTGATTTCACTTGCCCCTGCCAACCTGAACCACAGAGGTGTTTCCTGGGGTGTATTACCAGTCTCCCACACAATCATCAGGGGTATTTATAACAACTGCTAAGGAGGAGCCTTGTTTGCTATTGCTATGTGGTCTAGTCCGGTGTATGGCATATCTCTGTGATGGGAACCTATCCCTCCAGCATGGGCTGTTTAGTGAGCTGACAAGGTTTAGGGCCCTAGAGCGTGTATCCCTGAGGGATTGTGATATATTGCCATGGTGGTTGTCACCCAGCTATGGGTGTGACATACCTCTGTATGTCCAGCAGAGGTCACCTCTGTGTGGCTGGTATGCAGTACAGTGTAGTTGTGGTTTTGTGAGTCAGTCTGCATAGGGCATCGGTTTGCAGACAGTATTACCCTTTGGGAGGTCTGTCTGTGGCCTGTTCACCTGGTGTAGTTGTCATGTGAAGTACATACCACACAGGGCATTGTGATGAGTAGAGGGGTACTATACCCTATACTTCCATAGATGACACACCTGTTGTCATGACACATACCACACAGACAGATTACAGGTGTAGTGTGGCACTGTCTTCATCAATGTGGAGGCTACTGTCCACCTGTGTCCCATGTTCCCTTATCACACCTTCACTGTTAGGTAGATCTCTGCCTATGTGGTAGTTAATGGGTACACTGTTTTGGGAAGGTGGAATGGCACTGCAGTATCAACACTTGTCTACAGTCCATGCCTTGTTCACCACACACCTGTTGTGGTACATATGACCCCGTGTATCTCTGTCTCTCTCACTCTATATGGACATATATATATATATATATATATATATATATATATATATATATATATATATATATATATATATATATATATATATTATATATATGCATATCTATACAAATACATGTACACATCCATTGCTGTACACATGGATGTACATATAGGCACATGTACAGTCTACCTTTCATGTTGGGGATATCACTTATGCGACAGTTGTGGGATGTACAGGTATGTGATTACATTGCACAGTGTTGTGCAGAATGCATGTGGGTGTCCTCAGCCCTTGTAGCATTAGCAGGCCTCACTGTCTATAACACATCAGATATGACAAATCTGTCCCACAGCATTTAACCACCACATGACATATATCAACACTAAATTGAATTATAACTACTGACATTCTGTACACAAACAGCTTTACATGATGCTCTGGCATGTTTTGCTGAGTCTGTATTACATTTTATCATTTTGAAAATGCTTTTGTACATGGTTCAGTTCACTTTGTTTTGTTTGACTTGTTCCCGGTGTAGCAGTGCCATGTTATAAGAAAAATAACTCAACATAAGAAAAAAATGGTTGAAAAATGTCTGCTAATATGTCAGATTGTGCCCTGAATTTGCAATCCTTTATTTTACGTACTTATGACTTAAAATGAAAATTAGGCATTTCTGCTTGAAAAAAAAAATTGTCTAGAGAGGTTGAATGGCAAAGTTCAAGTGGCCTTGGAGCTGTCCAAGCAAATTTAATAAAATAAGACTTCAGTCCAGAATCATTAGAAGTTTACTAGGGGAGTATTGAAACCATCAGCACTCAAATTTTTGGGGCTTCTTTTAAGCTATCTTAGTGGTAATTTTCAGTGTAATATTTGCAGAATTCACTAATGAAAATAAGCAACCTGTCAACAGCAAAGTGCTTAACTAGCAGAAACTAAATTTATTCATGCATTATTGATATATGTAGTATGAAACATTTAGCTGAAAATTTTGATTGTGATTGCGTTCATACAGTGAATAGTGATTTTTTTTTGGTTACTTGTATCATCCCAGTCACATTGCATACTGTTATTGTTGCCTGCCAGGTGGGTATTGCTGTTATGTTCTTTGTACTGAAGTGCAACTGGCAGTTGATCATCTGTGTTTTCCTTTCTGAAATTATTTTTGTATCAAAAGTATAATAAAAAATGTGATGGACTGGAAAAAAAAAAAGAAAAAAGAATAAAAAAAAAACAGGGGTCCAGGGAAGTAAATAGTGTGGGAAGAAATAACCAGGGAATTGTTATGGCTAGGTTTGTATAGGTTCTAGGGCTGATAGCCTAGTACCAACCTATGAACCTATGAACCCATGAACTACCATAGCTGGGCTTAGGCATAGGCCTACTGAGCGGCCACCTAGGGCAACGCTCTAGCAGGGGTGCTTTTCCACTATTTATGTGGACACAAGGATGGGGGCACCAGGAAGTGTGGTGGGGGCACCGTGGGGCCCTTTTGCCTTGGGCACCAGTTGACCTAAGGCCACTCCTGCGCACTGCATGCTGTCTTCTAGGCCACACACTATGACCTACATGGATATATGCACATATCAACCTTCACTGACAGATAGCTGCCCACCCTTTACTATCAGTTACAGTATGTCCCTTGCCCTATGCACATGTGCAGATACAGATAGATACATACTGCTGCCACACATGGATGATTTACAGTGTGTAGAGTACTCTTCGGGAACATCTACAACATGCCAACACATACATTTGAGTTACATACCTTACCTTTGTATTTCCCTGCTCCTTGTGTTACGGTTTTGTAGTTTTTTTTTTTTTATTGGTGGTTTGTTTTGGGTTTTTGCCCTCTATTTAACCTTCGGTCTCTGTTTCTCACTCTGTTCTGTCTCTGTCTCAGTCTGTGTCCGTGTCTCTCTCTCTCTCTCACTCTCTATCTCACAACACCTGCAATGATATAATTGCATGTGTGGACTGCAGGTACAGCCTGCTTTTCTAGGTATCTACACTTGTGCATGTGAAAGCCTCTGCACCAATTGTTGCCCACCATTCAGTAATTGCATGCAGCCTGCTGTTTGGTGATTGCATTACTCACTGTGATTGAAGCCCACTGCTATAAAATGCTAGTTTAGGTAGGCATAGCCCTTTCAGATTTTAAAGGTGGGGCCCATTCTTGTTTGCTCTGGGCACCGTTGTGTCAGTCTCAAGGTTGGTATATATCTCTTATCTGATGCTAGGGTTGTAGTCAAGTTATATGCATGTTGTACTCATACCTGCATGTTGCTGCTTCCAGTACACACATCTCAGTGTAGACGTGTACACACCCCTCCAAATGCTAACACAGGATACATGGGAGTATGTACTTTTTTCTCACTTACACAATTAACTGCCATACAAATGTGGTTATTGCACTGTATTCCTGTGGCCAGTATGTATCCTGGTCTGATACTGTGTGGTGTTTGTAAGGTGCTACTGTAACATTATTCCCTGCTAGGATGGCTGGTTCTCCTTTCACAGTCATGTCATAAAATTCCACAACCACTGTTGATAAAGACCCACAGAAAAGGGTTTGTGTTATACCATTCCTAATTTCCACTTACATTCCCTCATTGTAATGCATGATATATTTATTTCAGAACCAAGTTATTTGTATATCTGCTGTGGCTTAGTGGTAATTCATGCAGTCTAGTGTGTCAATGGTCTGGGGTTCAAGACTGGCAGAGGTTTTTTATTTTGCTGCTCAGCAGAACAAGGGCCCTGCCATACAGTGACTAAGGCACTTTTATGCAGTAATGAGCAGGTTTGCATGGGTTTGCGTGACACTTAGCAAGCACACACATGCACACACTCGCTTAATCCCACTTACTACTGCTTAAAAGTGCTTACTCCCGCTAACCCCCACACTAATTTCTTTGAAAGAAAAGAAAATGGGGAGATAGGAAAGTGGTGAAAAGGGGGCACAGAGAGGGAAAGACAATAGGAAAACAAGCTCGGGATTTGCAGGACGGGTGTAGGGAAGGGCCATAGCTGCCCATTTCTTTACCAGCAACAGTTGTGCATATGTTGAAAATTTAGAGTGAAATTTAAAACCTTCCACCCTGAGAGAGAGGTGAGGACAACATAGTTTGTTGTACTGCCAATTAGAATTATCAGTGTACATGTTCAATGGACATGTGTGCAAAATGGGAAGCTATGTATGGGGCGTAATTTTTTTCGGGTACAGATTGCTCTTTTTGTTTTTTGTTTTTTCAGGGGAGAGTGGAAACTGAGGTAGAGGAAGTAGGTATATTTGGGGAGGTAGGTTAGGTAGATAGACAAGACAAACAAGATGCATACAGGGGCAGAGTATGACACTTGGGGTGGGTGAACACAAATGACAGGGACGGATGTTTAGAAATCGCAAGCCCATAAGCCCACAGATGGTAACAGTGGGACTGAAATCCCCACCCATGGGCAGTTAACACTGGACCTTCACAGACCCAAGGGTCACTGTGCTGGGGGCTGTGTAGGAGGGCAGGCTCACCCGTGAGTCATGCCACTCTCGCCTTGAGCTGGTGTAGGAGATCAGCAACTAAACGCTGGATCTCCCTACGCACCACAACCCTTCAGAGGGTGACAGGAGGCCCTTCTCCACCCATGCTTGTGGGGGGGGATGAGCCCCATCCCCTGCAGCGCTTCCACTCGAAGGTTGCACAGGACCTACAGAGGAGGGTGGCCCGGGCTGGGCACCACACCTGCTGGTGCCAGGTGCAACTGCCAGCTGAGGTGGGACAGGTGGGTCGGCTGGGACCAGCCTTCCCATATGTTCTGTGATTAGGTGTGCTTAATTACAACATAGTCAACAGCATTCCAAGTTAGTTGTAACAGCATGCAGTAATATTCCCATTAACCCATCACACCAGGGTTACAACAGTTGAACAGCAAGCATAACACATGCATGTATTGAACAACAGTGGACATTCCAACAGCATGCAGGGATGATTGGTGGCAACAGGCCACCAAGATTGTGGTGTTTTAACAGGGGACATGCATCAAAGTAAGTGCTGATTTTATATAACAATAGGACATATGTCCCAACAAATGCTATGAGATTAGACATACCCATTGAGGTGTGGAATTGCATTGTTTATGCACATGGAGTAGGGTGTAAAAAGAAACCTCCATTAACATCTTATTAGTACTTTAACTGTACACTACATTCCTATTGACTGCAGGTGTATATCCCCTACATGTATTCTTACACTAGGCAGCATGCATTTGATTGCATTATGGGTTTTGCTACTTCATGATATACCTGGCCTATATCTGACATAGTAACTGTCCAGGATGCAGATGTTACTGCTACATACTTGTATTAAATTGACTTGTTTATGTATCTGCACATCTGGATGTGCTCACATGGCTTTTTCACTTGTTTTCTACACAACCCTACTTTTCAGGTAACACACTAACATTTCTGAGGAATACCTTGACAGGCTACTCATGTGCCAGATTTAGCTATGCATGTCAGCCATTTCACAACTGTTTAGGACTATTGCATACTTCACAGCTACTGGCACTTCCTTCATCCACTTTATATGGGACTGCACTACTGGGGGTTGTCAGCACTTACTACAACAGAGTAACATTTCTTCACTGCAAGGGTACAACAACATTTCTGAGTAACTGGAACATACACACTGCAGGTATTATATCTTTCTTATTTACATTAAAACTCTTTTCTACAGGCTATTTCCTGTATTTGACATTACACTGCATACAGTAGACCTATTCAGGAAATGTTATACCTTTATTGATAGGTTACAAAACTGTTTTACAGGCTCACTCACTTTTTATCTATGACAGTGCATGCAGAGATAGTATTCCAGGCATGTTTTTGCTTTATTCATTGGTTACTACACTGTATTCCTGACTATCTGACTTATAATATGTAACAGTACCTGCAGATGATTTATTCAGGGAATGAATGTTTTATGCTTCACAGCTACTGCCACTTTCTTCATCTACTTCCTATGGGACTGCACAACTTTGGGTTGACAGCATCTAATACAACAGTACTATTTATTATTTCAAGGGTACAACAACATTTCAAAGTAAGTGACACAGACACACTCCAAGTTTTATACCTTTATTAATTACATTGAACACTCTTTTCTACAGGCTCTCTCCTTTACTTGTTATTACAGTGAATACGGAAGACATATTCAGGACATATTATACCTTTCTTGATAGGTTACAACACTTTTTTTTCAGGTCTGCTCATTTATATGTTATGACAGTACATGCAGGAATATTATTCCAGAATTATTTTAGCTTGAGTTGTGGGTTAGTACACTCAATTTCTGGCTCACTGATGTTTGTTATATAACAGTACATGCAGAGGATTTAATAAGGACATTTTATTGCTGTATTATTGGGCTTAAACACTTTTCTCATGCTCACTCACATATATCATGTAACAATACATGCAGAATATTTACTAACTTGCCTGGTGGTGCAACCTTAGCAGCCTATCTGCATAGGCTTGCTGATTTATAGAGCAAGCACCTGCAGCTGTGGAGTAAATAAAGGGATATTGAGACATACCTATCCATTATTTAGACTATATTAGCTTATCTTACATACTGCATTCCATGGCTACCTACTTAGTAGTGGGGCATCATGCATTTGATGGGCCTCCTGGTTCCACTGGTTCAGAAGGTCCTGCTTCCACCTCTTTAGGTCTGCATGGTGGTGACGGACCTGCTTACCAGTCTGAGGGACACCTGTGGCACTGGTGAGTTCATGAGCCAACTGGTTCTAAGCCTCCACCTTATACTCCATTCCTTGGAACTGGCCCTGCAGGAGTCGAGTCTCATGCCTATGGACTAGGAGCCAAGCCATATATCTTGACTCCTCGATGCCCTAGCATTGCGCTCAAAAGTGTGTACCCTCTCCAGCACCAGACATTCTAACTGCAGATGGGAGCTACAATCAGTTATGCTGAGTATTCCCACCTATGCGGCTTAAATATGCCGCATTCCCCCCACTATTCTGTGATTGGCCATTTTTGAATATTCTCAGCTGACTGCAGACATGCTTAGCAATGGTTAATCAAACATTTATTACTATATATATGTTAACAGTGGATGTTTACCTTCAGCTGTCGTGGCTTAGTGGTTCAGTACTTTGATTATGGTGCACAGTGTCCTGGATTCAAACCTTATCATTGCATTTTATTTTACTACTGTCCAGACAAGTTAGGGGGCATGGCTGTGTTTAAGCAACTTTGTTCTACGTTGCTCCACATTGCCCGACGATGCGCTGGTTGGCACGGCATGCACCTCCACGCAAACCGATTGTGCTGGGTAAAGCGCTATTTAGTTTTGGGCAACTACATTGTACTGGGTAAAGTGCGAGTTAGCTATGGGCAACTACATTGCGCTGGGTGAAGCGCTGCTTAACTGCGGGCAATTTTATATTGGGATCCTTTAAAATATTTATTTTATTCACTGATACATTGGCCATTTCACTGCTTTTCAGTTATGTTTAAACATATATGTTGGGTATTATTCCATATACTGATTTAAAAAATAAATATGAAAGGGAGTGGTGGGACTCGAACCGTGAATGCCTCTTCTTTGTGCGAATGCTCTACCATTACGCTATTGCATGGAATTTGCATAAACATTCTTTCTTATGCTCTTCCATGTGAGAATTGCTAACTGTAGCTAAGCAATGGGCACACACGCACACACACGCGCAAATACAGGCAGATATTTTGGGAATTTAAAAAAAAATTATGGTTATGCGTTTTAGATGTGTGATGTGGGGTTTACAATATCAGATAATGAGGTTTAGGGTTAAGGGACATTTGAGCGGACTCACTCTTGTTTATTTCCTTTTATTTTAAACACTTGCAGGGGCGTGGACATTTAGACTGCTTGGCAGTCAGACACGCCCCCTGCTTTCTTACACAGTCCGTTTAGGACTTACGGTTGGGTCAGCATGCCCTCATGCCTATTCATGGCACACTGACATCATACCATTCAACTGCAGCCTCCGAGTAAGCCTTATTAAGTCTTACAACGAGGATTTGTGAATCCGAGGGCATGTGTATCAAAAGAGAAGTTAGGTCAAGAGCCAGTTAATGTATACAGCCCATATGGTCTCTGTTTATGATGACATTTTTAAAAGAGGTGACCATGGGGTGGGTGAACACAACTGATGGGGACGGATGTTTGGAAATCGCAAGCCCATGAGCCCACAGATGGTAACAGTGGGATTGAGATCCCCACCCATGGACAGTCACCACTGGACCTTCACAGACCTGAGGGTCGCTGTGCTGGGGGCTGCGTAGGAGGGCCAGGCTCACCCTTGGTAAATATGTTCATAGAAACATGAAATCCATAATACTTTATTGCCCCTAATTTTTTTTAAGTGATTACTTAGCACATAACTGCATATTTTAGTCAATTTTTGGGAAGCAGCCATTTATTTAATGAAACGCATGCAGATTTTGATTTTACAAAGGCAATTATTGTCAGTTTAATTTCTCCAAATGCTTTGGGTTTCTAATACAATGAAGGAATGGACCTATTCATAACTCAAGGTATGATGGGAGTTCTTTGTCTTTGATGTTAGCCCTGTAATTTACCCAGAGTTGCCTTCTTTTGTAATTCATAAGTGGTTCATACAGGGTTACATGTATTGGCAGCATATATAATATAGTAAAAATAGTAAATTCTTTTTTATTAGAGTTGTTGCTCCTACCACTATTGGATCTATCTGGATATTTTTTCCATGTTGTGCTCATTTTTGCTTGCAAATCCTTGTATTTTATGGCTTTGTCTGTAGCTTTGCATGTAAGACACTATAATCACTAGGTGTAGCAATTTCAATAATTAGTGTTGCTTTTGTCTTTTTACATGGACTACTATATCTGGTTTTCTTACATCTACTTTTGAACAGTTGATAATGGCTGATCCCATTAATATAAACTTCATCATTCTCTGTAGTTTTTGAAATGTTGGTAATGGGTGATCCCATGTAATATAAACTTCACCATTCTCTGTAATGCTTTGTGGTTCATTTTTTCCATTGCTTACCACAATCCCCAGTGCAACATTCTTGCCACATTATTGCTACATCACTGTGCCTTTAAGTATACTGAAATATACTCTGTTATGAGTTTATCCATCCCAACAGTGAGTCATGAGACTATTTCCAGTTCTGTTTTACAGAATCTGAATTTGTTTGATTTTTTCCATACTTTCAATGGACGTTTTACACCAACGTGCAGATACTTCAATACCTTGGGCCACAGTTGTTAGCTTTTCATCTCTTGATTTCAGTTCTATTCTCCTTAACCATTCCTGCATCAAATTATGTTTAGCAAGATGTTTTTCAAGGAGATATATTTACTTGCCACTGTATTTGTGGAGTTTCAATTTATTTCTTCCTCATCTGATACTTTTCCTTATATTTTTTCTTTTGTTTTTTGGCACATTCATTTGCTGTCTAAGTTTCTATTTTCATTTGATACTGAAATACTTCTGCTAAATTAAACAAAGATGTCATCTTAGATGTCTTCTCCTCATGTTTTAAAACTTTCACTGTGTTTGGATTTGATGAGGTTAGCAGATGTGAATGCAGTCCCATGATTACAGATTTATACATGTATTCAGTTTTAAGAAGGCCCATATCTCCATCACAGGGAGGATGTATACTCTTGGTATACACTGATTTTTATATATCCTTTGATAAGTATTACACATTTTTCTTTATTTCATCACCGATTGATCCATTACTTTTTAGGCCAGTCAGTAACCCCAGAATCTTAAGATAGAACATGAAGAGCTGGTTTATAGTTTGAACTTTATTTCTTGATGTCAAGGCAATTGTCAGTATTACTTTTAACCTTCTGAAGAATTCCATACTGTGCTTTTTTTGCATTTGTTCATGTTTTATTGCCAATCGTTTATCCATTCCCAAATATTTATACACCCTCTCCTGTTCAAGTTCTTTAATACCAATGACCTGTCCCAAGGTGATATTTTCTTGGTGTGGCAGCTTTCCTTTTTCAAATATTGCTTTGACAGATTTATCAGCACCAGACATCATTCTTATATCATCCAAGAAAGTTTTACCTATTTGTAGTTGTGCTTTCAACTCATCTGATGAACTATACAGTTTTAAGTCATCCACAAAAAAATAAATTAAAAGTCTTTAAACAAGGTTGGTTGGTTTCTGGGAGCTTAATTGCAACCATAGCCTAATCTGTTAATTAAACAGTTTAATGGGTTAAGGGCAAAACTAAACAACAATGGTGATAAAGAATCACCCTGATATATCCCCCTTGAAATTTTAATCATGGCATAATAAGTTGCCCTTTATCATGGCTCAGCTGCAAAGTGGTTTGCAACTGTTTCATGGTCACGGCAATGTAACTGATCAATGCAGGGTGCATCTTATACATCTGTAAGCACTCCTTTGCCTATGAATATGGGGTGCTATCAAATGCTTATTTTTGTAATCTACTTATGCCATATTTAGATTCTCACCTTTTTACAACTCTCTGTTATAAATTTATTTAGCAACAAATGATCTTTTTTTTCCATGTGACTTTCTTTTATTACCTTTTTCTTCTATTGCTATAATTGATTTTTTTAAAATTATAAACTCTATCTGCATCAGTTCCAGGGTATAACTTGTATATTGTTGGAAGGCAAATTACAGGCATATAGTTCTTATGATGATATGCAGATTTAGTCTTAAGGAACAGTATCATTTTTCCTATTAACCAGGTTAGTGTCTGTTTGGGGTGCGCATATAAATAATTATTACTCTGAGCTAAATTTTTATGCGAAGATGTTACTAACTTTAGCCAAAGCTGGTGACTGCATTTGATCCTGGGGTTTTCTAGTTAGTAGCCATTTCTTAATTTTTGTCTCAATTTCAATACAGATACCTTGAAGGAGTTTGAAACAGAGTGTAGAAATTTGTGAAGATAAAAATCTCTTTGCTGCCTGTTTATATTCAGGTTTTACTCCACTGCAATGGTTAGACATGTTAAAATATCAGAAGAAAGGATAGAATGGGAACTCGTTCACCAGTAATCTACCTAACAATAGTGGGATACTTACACTGAGAATGCAGCACAAAATGTGGATGAATTAATTGTTAAATATTATTTTTCTTCTTGAGAATTCAGGTATTATATTATTTAAAAAAAAATCACAATTTTAAGTAGAGCCACATTGCCACTGATAATGATACATATCTTACATATTTTGCTCAGGGGCCTAATTTTATACCTATATATACATTTGCACCCATCATAGCAGAGGCTGTATAAGAACTAAGTAGTTACATCAGGAAACTTAATCATAGCTTGATGTTATAATGCAATAATGGATGAAATGAATGTGACAATCTACACTACAACCTAAAATGATTTTAACCCTCTGATAAATCCATCAATTAATATTTTTGAAAGGGTAACTGAAAGTGACATTAAGAAGGTTGCTACAAGTCGCAGGCATGCCTTTGCCTCTAATCTTCCCACAATGAGGCATCTTGATTGAAGACTTTAAATTTGGAATATTCATTCAGACTTATGAAGCCTGACAAAGTTGGAGGCATGATAATGATGGGGAGTAAGATATATGTATAAAAAATGTACCAGCGTTAAATGACACTAGGACTTAAATTGATCTCTTATCAGAAAACTGATGTTTTTCTTTATGATTTATTGTCTCAAAAATTTACTGATATTGATGTTTACAGGTATTTAACTGTAGAAAGGTCAATATTACCAAAAATGTTAAAATACCAAGGAGCATAAATCTCTAAATGACTCTCCTTCCCCTGCCATTGTGCACACTGGAAGATCTAGGATACAGCCTTTAACTATTTTATTGATACCCACATCAAGCCTTTTACAAAATGTCACATGCATTAGTTGAAAGATTCTTGGCATTTTAAGATTTATTTTCTGTAAATGATGAAATGGTTACAGTCGATGTTGTTGACATTTTTTTCCATTATACCTCATGAAATGTGTGTGAAATTGTTTAGGGAAATTCTAATACAAAGTAAAGTTCTAACAAATGCTGAACTAGATGCTGTTTGTGATTAATGGAAGTTATTTACTGAAACAGTTTTATTTTTCCAGTGGAGAATATTTCCATCAGATTACTGGTATGGCAATGGGAGTTGCATGTGCCCTCATTCTTGCAAACTTATTGGGAGACCCATTATGCATTTCATTCTTTATTTACCTAATACTGGAAAGTGCATTATCACTTTTTAATGACATTTGGAATTTTTGGCTCGCAACTGGGGATTTATCACTTCATTTTTTTTTATTTTTAGGGGTCCAGTGCAATTTTTTTTAATTTACTTATCAATTTGCTAAAGAGGAAATTGTTTGTGTGTACAGATTAAAAAGGGTAAAATTAATAAATGTTTTACTTATAGTATTTACCAAAAACTTAAGTATTGCATTATTTACACTTTGAAGTAGTCATTCTGTGCATCAAAAGAGAAATTTGGTCAATAGGGCCAGTTAATATTTTTAGCTCTTATGGTCTTGGTTTATGATGATTTTTTTTGGTAAATATGTTCATGGAAAGAGGGTATCCTTATGATTTCATTGACTGTTTTTTTTTCTGAAAGTATTAGTAAGTGCCCAGTCTTTGTTTACAAGAAAGGTCTCAACTAAAATTACTTTGAGAATATACTAACCTTGAGATAATAGAAGTACTTTAAGTATTAGGAAATGTGAAAGATGCAGTCAGTGCAGTTATATTATGGATAAGTTGAATGTAGTGGTCACAGGCTGTGGATGTATTAATGTAAATAGTACATTTGATTGTAGTTCCAAAGGAGTAATGCATCTTGCTACATGTTCAATGTGTTCATCTTTTTCTACATTGGAAAGAGGGAGTGGAGCCTATGTAGACTAGTACAGGAGCATGTATATGGCATTTGGAAGAGTTCACAAAGTACAAACTGAAGCAAAAAATCCAGCTACTTCTCCTGGCTTTTGTGGGTTTTTTTTTTTTTTTTTTGCATTCAGAAGAGTGATATTAAATATTAACAATCTGCTATTTAAGCATACCTTAGTTTTCCAGAAATTTGTTAAAGTTAACATTGTTATATTACCGAAATTGGATAAAAATCTTAGAGGGGGATGTGGAAGACCCAATTGGAGAAGTATGAATTAATGTGGCAAGTAAAACTTGGTGCAGAGACTTCCTGGCATCAGTGACAAAGTTTCTCCTCGTAGATATGTAAAACTGAGATCAGCTAGATTATAGTTTTGCTGTTATCACATTTTATGGATATTATTTCTGGCATGTGAAATATTTTTAATTAAAATTAAAATGCAATGTTTTCTTAAATTTTAGTTTACTGTTAGACCACTGCAAATTACATCTTCAAGTGTGAATACAGTTTTACAGTATTGTGATGAGATTTGTTAACAACATATTATTTATTTTTTATTATATTTTTATATGCATGTTTTGATTATGCTACAATGAATGCTATAGAACTGTTCATTTATTGATGATGTTGGCTCTGCTTTTGAATATTATTCATTGTTGGTTTTGTATTTAATGATTTGCTTAATGTATTATTCATATTCTGAAGAAGTCCTAAAGGATGAAAGTGTAATCTGGAAGTGTCAATAAGCTTATTCTGTGTTACTCTTTTTTTTTCATGATGCAGAATTGCTGGAATATTTGTTTCTGTGGTATTGGTCAGGCCTGACCCACATTCATTTCTGTATACCACTACTGTGCTTCAGACACGACACAAATGCAATGCCAGAATTCAGAAACTGAATGCTATTACTGCCGATCATGGCTCTTGACAACTTGCACCCATGGCAGTTGCCTCTTAAGCTCCACCCTAGCTATGTCTCTGTGTAAAACAGAGAGCCAGTTGTTTTGCTAATGACAACCAGTTTGACTGTTACTACTGTGACCCTCATTTTTTAAAACAGTTTCCACTAATCATTGAAGTTAGTATTTTATCTCCTACTGTGTGACCAACGAAATAGAAGTCTCCCCTTCCATGGTGCTTTAGAGGGGCTTATTCCCTGCAAAAAAATCTTTATTACAGAAAGTTGTTTTACTTGCTGTGGATCTGTATCAATGGAAATCAAATTGACTGCAATTGGCAAATCAGCATGAATACCTGCGAAAGGTTTTTCATAGTCATTTTCATTTTGAGAGTGGCAGCTGCTGAAATGTACACTTGAATGAGTAACTCAACTCATCAAGATTTTGCAAATGGTAGGGATAGTTATCCCTCAAAAGAGACAGGATGTATGTTTAACAGCAGCAATTTGGTAATCAAAATGCCATGTAATCTACAAGTAAAACATTTTATTATACTATATAGTGTATAGTACTATATTTTCAAATCTAGGTGCTTAGGATTTCCCTCTCTCTTCCCCCCTTGGCTGACTTGGTGTGACTCAGTTTGAACTCTACAGTTCCCTACAAAACAGAGTCTACATGACTGCAGTTGGTCACAATAACAAAATCAGTTTCTCTCAGCATTTAAGCAGATTGAATTCTACAGTTCCATACAAAATGGAGTCTGCAGGACTGCAATTGGTCACCATAACAAAATCAGTTTCTTCTACAGGACTGCAACTGGTCACCATAACAAAATCAGCTTCTCGCAGCATTTAAGCAGATTGAACTCTACAGTTCCCTACAAAGCAAAGTCTACAGGACTGCAATTGGTCACCATAACAAAATCAGTTTTTCGCAGCATTTAAGCAGATTGAACTCTACAGTTCTGTACAAAACGAAGTCTACAGGACTGCAATTGGTCACCATAACAAAATCAGTTTCTCTCAGCATTTAAGCAGATTGAACTCTACAGTTCCCTACAAAATGGAGTCTACAGGACTGCAATTGGTCATCATAACAAAATCAGTTTCTCTCAGCATTTAAGCAGATTGAACTCTACAGTTTCCTACAAAACGGAGTCTACAGGACTGCAATTGGTCACCATAACAAAATCAGTTTCTCTCAACATTTAAGCAGCATAGGTTGCACACAAAAAGCATTTGTTAAGCTTTCACTTACAGTGCTGTGTAATTAAGCAGGTCACCATTTTGGTCAGCCATAGGGCTCTTTTTTCTACTTGAGTGTTTGCCTCCTTCCCCTGTAACTTAAGTAAACTGACTCTTACATTAAGAACTATAATACTTACCTTATAGCTTTAGGACACCTTAGGAAACCTTGTAAACTGCAATAGCCCCGCTACATTCGCCCTCGCTATGTTTGGGCTCTCTTCGCTCCCCTCCCTGCCCCCAATTCTCTCCTGCCCCCAGTACCTCTAAATTTATAGTACTATAGCCACTCCCCCACTTTCTAGATCCTATCTGCTTTCATCTGGGATAATTCCTCCCACCCCCATTCTTCTACCTACATTTTAATAGCACCTATTAGCTTTCATCTAGCATTCTCCCATCCCCCTTCCAGTACCTTTACCTCACCACTCTATCTTCTGGTGTTGCAACACCAGGTAAAACAGTTCCTTAACTCACTAGCTGAATCATAGATAATGATACACTCCTCTTCACTGCCCCTCTTGTTCGCACCATACCTCCTTACCTTGTATGAAAACCAGTTTCTCGTGATTTCAGGTCCCGAAAGGCCATACTATCACCCCAGCTGTAAATCCTCCCACCTTCAACCATACTTCCAGTACCAGGTCCTATCCAACATCTTGTTCAGTCTATCAACATCTCAACCCCAGGCACATTAGCTCTAGATCCAAATACTACCACAAACTAATACACAAATTCCTGAAGTTCATCACCAAGTATAGACTTAACCTAATACTTGGTGGTGATATTCACCCCAACCCTGGCCCAACCACCTTAGATACACATACCCCCTCTACTTGCAGTCGAAGCTACAAACCTACAATTAATAGGTCAACTAACTCTCTTCTAGCCTGCCATCTCAATATTAGAAGCACTAACAACAAGGTACATAAATTGCATGCACTTCTGGATGTCCACTCCCCTGAGATTCTCTGTTTATCTGAAACCTGGTTAAAACCTAACACTACAGACAATGAAGTGTTACCACCTGGGTACAAAATACACAGGCTGTATTGTGCTTCGAGGAAGGGGGGTGGTTAGCTGTACTCTATAAATCTGAGTTGAATGTCACCATATATGTAACACAACCACCTCAGATTAATAACTCTGAGATTCTTGCCACCAAATTGCAACTTAATAAAATTAAATGCATTAATATAATCTGTATGTGCATTCCCCCAGGTAACAATATATCTACACTGGAAGATATCCTGCACTAGCTATCATGTCACTACCCCCAAGAAACCCTACTACTTGGAGACTTTAACATAGACTGGGGCATCTGTTCCTCAGAATCCCCAAACACCCATATTAACCTGCATGCATTTATACAAATCATATTCACCCATACCAGGACAGGGAAACCCAACCAAAAAGAAAGCATACTTGACTGGGTACTCATAAATAGTCACCCCCAACTGTACACCTCTGGTACCCTCCCTGCTGGCCTAAGCGATCACCTTCTCACATATGTAATTAAGCACAAAGCCATTAATTCCCAACAACCTTTACTCAGAAAGGTTAGAAACAATATAAACTTTGACCCTGCCAAATTCCAACAAGAACTAAACTCATGTAATTGGTCTATTCTAAAACACCTCCTCTTAGAGGAAGCAGTAGCATACTTTAACAACAAATTCCTTGAGATCCTTGATTTGCATGCACCTGTTCGTTCAAAGAGAACAAAGGCAAAAACTGCACCATGGCATTCTAAAGAGTCTAAACTCAAAATTACCCTTAAAATGAAAGCATGGACTTCATGGTGTTCTTCTAAAGACCCCCAAGATCACATTAAATACAGTCAATCCAGGAATGAAACTAAAAAATCAATTTTACAAGACAAAAAACAATACTACTGTAATTTACAGACAGTAAATCAAAATAACCCTCAGAAGTTTTGGGCAGGTTTAAATAATCTACTACATCCTGGACAAACTTTAACCCCAATCCCTGCTGCTACTATTGATAAAACCCCTGAAGATGTTTCTGACAGTTTTAACCGATTCTTTACTGAGACAATAAAAGCCCTAGCTAGCCAACTACTTCCTAGCTCCCCTGGTCCTGAAAGTAGCACCCCTAGAAACCTACTTGCATTCAGCTTCTAACCAGTCGCCACTTCACTTATCCATACCTTGATCAAAAAATTAAAACCCACTACACTTTCTGCTAATCAACCCCCTGCCGAGTACTGACAAAAATCAGCTGATGCTATCGCTTACCCCATCTCAATACTAATCAATTGAACCATAGTAGAAGCTAAAATTCCTACCATCTGGAAAATATCCTATGTAATCCCACTTCACAAAGGAGGCAGCTCTACTGAATTCTCCAATTATAGGCCAATAGCTATACTCTCTCCACTTGCAAAGATTATGGAAAAATGTATTCATAGACAACTCATGTACCACCTAATCCAGAATCACCTTATGGCAGACACTCAGCATGGCTTCCGTCCTCATCACAGCACTACTTCAGCCCTCCTAGAGTTTACCAACATCATAAACAATAATCACAACGATAATTATATATCCTCAGCCCTCTTCTTGGATCTTTCCAAGGCATTCGATATGGTTGATCACCAACTTTTAATCCACACCCTGCAAACATTCTGTCTAGATACTAGAGCCCTTCAATGGTTTCATCCCTACCTGAATGGTCAACAGCAGGCTGTCCTCTGACAGAACAAACTCACTAACCTTCTATCTAACACCCTTGGAGTACCACAAGGCTCTATACTAGGGCCCTTGCTGTTCTCCATCTTCATTAACGACCTTTATACTGTCATCCCAAAAGTCAGCTGTATCCAATATGCTGATGACTCTACTCTGATTTGCTCGGCCACATCTCCAATAGAGTTATGGTCAGCTACCCAGACCACCTTTAATACAATAGAAAACTGTCTTTCTTAATGTTGCCTGTTCCTAAATCCCAAAAAACTAAAATGCTGTTATTTGCACCAACACGTAGGTCTACCGCTTTCACCTTTACCGTAAATTCAAATGATGGCACAATAATCTCCCCTGACCCCTCTACAAAACTATTAGGCATCATCATAGATAATAATCTAAAATTCAACCTACATGTTAACCAAACTATCAAAACCATCAATAAAAAACTAGGGTCGCTTTACAGAATAAAAGCCTTCCTAACCCCTCCAGCTAAAATTGCCATAGCTCGCTCTTACCTTTTTTCAACCCTTCTGTATGCATCCCCTCTACTCTCGAATTTAAACAAGACTGTCCTTAACAAACTCTCAATTTGCTACAACCACATTGCCAGGTTTGCCACTGGGCTGCCTTTTAGGACACATCATTGCATGAATCCAAATCAGCTTGGGTGGCTTGAACTACCCAGCCTAATCCAGTATATCCAACTGATTATGACCTATAAAATCCTCTATAATCCAGACAATATTCCTGCACTTAAAAATATTATCACCCCCTATAACAATCCTAGACTGCTTTGATCCTCTAACAAACTACTACTTCAGACTAGCAAAATTAATAACACAGCCGGTGACTCTCTCTTTGCAAACTCTGTAAGTAGATCCTGGAACTCCCTTCCAGCTGATATTACCTTACTTTCCACCTTAGGTCAATTTAAAACTAGACTCAAACAACATTTGTCACTTAACTGGCTATGTCAATGTATCAAGCCTGGCTAACTCTCTCTAGAATGTGTAAAAATCTGTTAACCAGATTACTGTGTAATTTAATTTAATCCTGATTTACGCTTGGGATTAACTCTAACCTGTGGAACTTGTTTAACTTGCTTACTTATGTAATCTCTGTAAATAGTCTGTTTGTAATATATAATGCAGGTATTATGTAATGCTGTATCTGCTTACCCTTGAAGCTTTTCTCCCCGGGCCTCCGCTGAAAATGGACATGCATCCAGTCGGACTATCCCGGTCAACAAATGTAAAATAAAATAAATAAAATAAATATATAGCAAACACTGTTACTAATAGATGAAACTGTAATAAGGCAGTATTAGCACTCTGTTTAGTTTCTGTATCTGTCTCTGCTTAATTGCAAAAAAATCACATTATTTTTATTTATTTTATTATGTTCACCAGGTTGTCCAACTGAGTAGAGACCCAGTCCGGTAAAAACACTTACACAGTGTATATGCAGAGGAGTGAAAGAGAATACCAAATCCACGTTTACACTTATTTGAGTAGATTGCAGTGATGACTGAAATCATTTTTTTCCCTTAAAAATTCAGTTCTAGGCAAAAATAAAATTTTGATAGCCAGTAACATCATTGTTAACATTCATGCCTTTTTTGATATGTGTCTGAAAAGAGAACAGCCCTTGTTTTGGTAACATGACTGAAGAGACAAAATTAGGTTCATACGTTCATAGGTGTGTACTAGGCCAATGGCCCTGGAGCCTTTACAAGCCTAGCCCATAGGATTACCCTGGCATCGTGCAACCTGACCTTAGTTCCCAGTGCCTCTGTCAAGTAAAGCCACTGGAGTGATCCCTGGGGTGAATTATATTTCCCATCCACTCATCAAGATTTCTCTTGAAGAGAGCCAGTAAGGTGCTCTGCTTGACAAGTATGGGAAGTCTATTCCATAGCATGGGCAGTCTCTGGGTTATGAACCTGACCTGCAGCATGTTATGTTGATTGTGGTAATGAGATTGAGGCCTCTGGAGGGTGTGGTGTGGAGGGATTGGGATTTCTTTAGATGTAGCATTTCTAATAGAGCTAGGTCAGATATGGCTTTGTAAGTCAAGCAGAGATCGCCTCTAAGTATGTGATATGAGAGAGAATAGTTGAAGTTTTTTGAGATTGTCCATATAGGACAAATGTTTAAGGCCTAGGATCCTCTTTGTGAGGTACTTTTGTGGCCTCTCCAGTTGTTGCAGGTGTTTAGCATGCCAAACGGGGCATTGTACTCAATGATTGGACAATGACTTCTTTCTTCCTGGATAACAAAACCCTTAGTAATGAGAAGTGCCACATAGAAGGACTTTCTGACCACAGTGGCAATGTGGTGGTCAAAAGAGAGGTTGCTGTCAACCTGTGTTCCCAGATCTCTTATAATGCCTTCTGTGTTCAGTGGACTACCATCGATGTGGTAATTTATAGGATCCAGGTTTTTCCCAAAGGGGATGATGACACATTTTTTGGCATTGAGCTTAAGGCTATGGTTCTGACACAAGTCATTGGTTTCAGTGAGGCCTTTCTGTAGGATGTCAGTATCACCTGGGGAGTTAATAATAGCTCCCAACTTGCAATCATCTGCGAACATTGTCAGCCAGAGTCCCTTCGTATTGGCCTGAACTTCAGATAAGTAGATAAACAAGAGGGGACCCAGGACCGAACTCTGTAGGACTCCACTCGTGACTGGTCAGCAGTCTGACTTGGAGTCAGCTACTTTCACACTGTGGGTTCTACCTGTGAGCCAGTTTGCAACCCACCTAGTGCTATAGGGGTTGATGCCTAGCTTAGTGAGTTTTTCTATGATTCCTGAGTGGGGAATGGTATCAAAGGCCTTGGCCAGATCAAGGTAGGCTGTATGAATCAACTTTCCTTCATCCACAGCTCTGGTGACTGACTCAAAGAAGTTGACCAAGTTGAGCAGGCATGATCGACACTTCACAAAACCAAACTGTGTGGGATCCAGAGTTTGGAAATTCCCTATATCCTTGTTCATTAGGTCCATGATGATGTGTTCCATAGCTTTGCATATCAGAGTCATCAGGCTAATGGGGTGATAGTTCCCAGGGTCTGTAGTCACTTCTCCTTTGTGTAGAGGGATGACTGCCACAGTGCACCATTTGGTAGGGACAATGCCTGAGGTGAGACTGTGACTGAACAAGGCACACAGGTGAGGTGCCAGTTCACTCTGTAGTTCATGTAGAACACAGCCAGGGATATTGTCAGGTCCCATTGACGCTGTATTCTTGGCCTTGGACAGTGCTGTTTTAACCTGTGCAGCAGTAATACTGGGTGCCTGGCAATCTACTGGTATTGTGACTGGTCCTTTGGCAGGGGGGTGAGTGGGGTAAAGTTGGGACTGAATCTGTCAGCCAGTATATTGGCAATATCGGTTGGCTCAGTATAGGAGATACCATTGTGCAGTAGCTCAGAGCAAATCTGGGTATTGCCGTGGAGATTCTTTACATAACTATAGAAGGCCTTGTGGTTGTCTTTACTATCTGCTGCAATTCTGTATTTGTAGTTGCTTTAGAGGATTTGATGAAGGATTTCAACTTTTTGTTGAGGCTGATAAGGGAGTTTTTTTCAGTCTTGGGACTTCAGCTTATTCCGCATCAGTTTCCTCCTTCTGTTGAAGAGTTTCTTTATGGCAGGGGACCACCAGATTGGCTTCCTGTTTTTGGTGAAGCGCATCTTGGTTCTATTGGGTATGGTGAAATCCAGGCATTTGTGTACACATTTGTACAGTGCATCGGTGTATGATTCAGCGGTGATGCAACTATTCTCCATTTGAATGTGTGTCGTGAAGTTAGCCACCTCTGTTTTTAGGAGCCCAAAATTAGCTTTCAGTATTTCTCTCATTATAGCATCATAACTCCTTAGAATAGCCTCAGCTGCTTGTGATGTATTAAAACAAGTTTTATGTTAAACAGTGCAAAGTAGGTAATGAATGCAAACATTACTTATCTACGTTTCTGGTTTCATTGAGTAATTATATTATTTTATCAGTCAAACGTGTCAGGTGTGCAAACCATTTACTTACTTGCCTAACATTTTTGCTGCTTTTAGGGATATACAGTTCATTCCATTTGCTCAGCTCAGATGAGCTGGTAATGGTATCATTTTTTCCCAATAAACTTAACAGTCTGTTGATAAATATATAAACAGCAGCTTTAATTTTAATTCAAAGTAGTGGTCACCTTTTCAAAATGACCACTCCATGAATTCAGTCCTAGCTTACCAGTCATGTTATCAAAACATGAGCTATCGTGCCACACTTACCAAAAGAAGCTTTGCTTGTTTGCAAAATCACATAAAAAAGAAATTATTTGTATTCATTCAAATAAATAGGACTGCATAATTCTAACTGATATGAAATAAAACATAATTTACCAGAATATCTGTACGGTCAGGCTATGCATTTCCTTCTGTTCTGCAATGCATTCAGCTTTTATTGTGAAGAAGCAACCACTTATTTTCTCCTGGCTTTGCCCATTTTATTTCTGCAGACAAAAACATTTAACAGGCCAGATAGAAAAAGTGAATTGGATAGTGGCTACTTATCTACAGTTTGCACTTTGGAATATTTCTCAGCAGACACATAATATTCTGTAATATTAATTAATTTATTTACATTGCACAACAAATCAAGGCATAAGTGATTCTCAAGTGAAAATAAAATGATTAAAAGGCAGTCAGCTGTACCTCAACTTGGCTAGGCCCTTACTGTTTATTATTATTATTATTATTATTATTATTATTATTATTATTATTATTATTACCTACCTTTTAACTGAAGAAAGATTGCTGCTTTTTTCATAACGAGAGAGAGAGGAGACTAAATGGGTCTCAAGGGTATGGGATAGGTAAACATGGAAGTCAAGGTCTGTAGAGACAAAATATTTAAAAAATGGCAGTATGACTTGACTGAGCAATGACAGTTAACTTTTCCTCGAGTGCTATATTGTGAATACAAATGCATCTCTTTTGCTGGATCTCAGAACATGTCCATGTATGAAACTGATAGTCTTTACAAATTGCAGTATTTTTGAAGAGTTTGATAATACTTTTGAAAGCATCAGTTAACTTCTTGGTCAATATAATAAAAAAACACCAAGGAATGCACAAACCAGCTAACTCTTAAATTTAACAAAGTAAGGATTTTTGTCTGCAATTTACTTTATTAGACTATGAGCATAACAATTACACGTCTCATAAATACAAGTAAGAAGACCTAATGAATAATGACTATATTGATACATCAATATGATGACTTAAAAATCAGTAAACATGTTATAAATTGCAAAAATCAAAAACCCTTGTCAAAAAACACATATACACAAAACACAATATAATATATTAGTTTTTTAATTACCTTAACTTCCATTTCTTTAAAACACACTTAAAACTAATATATTCATTAAGACCATTGCAAGCTGTAGAATTTAATCGAAGTTTCCAGTCATATTCCTTCACATCCAATAAATTTTCAGCATCCTCTCCCCTTAAATCAAGTTCTGTACAATCAATCACATGGAATAAAAATCATTTAAATTATTACAATTCAATATATATATATATGTGTACATATACATATATATATATATATATATATATATATATATATATATCTAAATAAGTTATTCTTCCTGTTCTTGTTTTCATGGTTTAACAGTGCTTGTAAAGCCTTCTACAAACACTCCTAGTAGTCCTGCCAGGTCTATATTAGAAACGCAAAAGCTTACTTTCATGATTACAAAGTAATCAACACATAAATGTCAAAGTCCTAAAATAGCGAAGAGCGAAAAAAGTGAATTTGGAATGACAAATGTCCTTTTTTTGGCCAGCAGGGTGATCGTGGGGATGAGGAAATAAATCCTTTTCCCAATTGTAGTGCAGTCTCGGAGTTGGTATATTTAAGTAGAGGGGGTGTGGGGGTGCAGGGGGGGGGACATTAACCTTAGGTTTGTTCCGTTGGGTTTACCTTACTTGTATGGTGCTGTTGCTTCCGGGAATACATTCAACATTGTCATTTTCGCTTTTTCCATCCTTCGCTGTTTTTGGATTTTGACATTTATGTGCCGATTACTTTGTATTTGCGAAAGTAAGCTTTCGCAATTTTAATATAGACCCGTCCTGCCAATATAGAATGCCCGACAGATTAAACATTAAGCAGTATACACTGTGTTATTTGTGTCACAGTTACAATATTTAGGAAGTAAACAGGTCATTGGGGTGCTGGAGGAGTAAAATGATGTTCTATTTGCAATGCACCTCCTGTAGCTATATTTGTGACAAGAAAAAAGTACCTCTAATAACAGAATCATTATTTCTATTATTATTATTCTTTTCAAAATTGTTTCTCAAATTATATGCTTTCTTATTAATAAATACTGGATTCGCTCCTACTAAATTCTTCACTGCTTTAACCCTGCTAAAACCTTCCAGATGATAGCAATTGTATTTGTGGTGGTGTCTGTATCTAAAATGTGAATGAGCACCATCCCCATATTGAAATTCTTGTTATTGATAACTGTTTCATCTAAATGTTTATTATATTCATCATTGTCTCTTGGTTTATTCTGGTTTGAATTTATCATTACATCCCTCCACAAAAACCCTGCTATTTCATCTACCAGTGTACAAGGACATCCTTTTTCTAAAAACCTAGATTTCATTTCAGATATTTCACTTAAAAAATAACCATGAAGTGTGATAAATCTACTGGTCCTTATCATCTGTCCCTCCACTATGTTAACCTTCTGAAAATATGGGTGCATACTCTTAAACTGTAAATAGCTGTTACTGGTAACTTTTATTGCTAGTCTGACAACAGTTTTCTCATTCTCCATGTCTTTGCTTAGTTTGCTTAATTTAAGATTTCTGACATATGAATAAAGATTACAAACGTAACATATATGAGACAGGGAAATACTGTGGAACATTTGAATGAAAAATGTTATGGAACTAAAATTAAATTTCAAAAACATGGTTATCTTATTCAAGTAATGGTGAAAATTTGTCAACAACTCAGTATCACCTGAGCAAATGAAAATAATGTCACCTATAAAACAGAGATATTTTTAAAACAAAAATAAATGCATACTGTCATATACATAAAATTCCTCTCATTTTACAGGAATTATACTGTCATTAGTATTGTTACTTCACAGCAAGAGGTTCTCCTGTTCGATTCATGGCTGGAGTGCTTTCTGTGTGGAGTCTGCATGCCCTCCCCGTGGTCGAGTGGCCTTCGAAAGACATGCGTGAATGGGCGTGTCTTCGCTGGAGGGTGGACGTTGGGCTGGCAACTTGGCACCATAAAAATCGACTGCCAATCATTAGTGGGCCGGAGTTCCGCTGTGGTGACCCCTAACCAGGAAAAGCTGAAAAGACAAAAAAATACTGTCGTTGCTGGGTGCCGCAATTGCACCCATAGCTACACCCTGTACTTGATGAAAATATTTTTCCTCAAATATAAGATTAAGTTTCATAAATAATTCCAAAATATTTCAAATGAAATCTGATTTCTTGTGTTGAAAATCTAAGAATGTTGCAAGATATTCTTTGAACTACATCATACCAAGTTCAGTCAGTATCATAGTACTTAAACTGTTGATATCAGCTGTAACAAACCAGTCTTCACTAGTAACTTTTACATTACTCAGTTTCTTAATACAGTCATCAGAATCTAATGCAGAGGACTTAATAGCTTTCATAATTGACTTTAATTTCTTTTCAACAAATAATGCCCATGGTTCAGTATTTGAATCTGTGGAAGAAGCAATAGTGGTTGGAGAAGATCTAGTTTAACTTTACATAGTTTAAGGAAACCAAAACTGACCTCTAATCTGGGAAATGTTAATGTTAAAAACTTCTTTAATCTATTATCACACACACCAGCTTCTTAAGACCAGTTCAGAAATGCATCAGTTTCTTTGTTTGTACCATTACTATAGACTGTGTCATTTTGATTATAGAATGATGAATCACTTGACAAAATACTCACCTTCTTATTGGGCTGGATTCACAAAGGCTTGCATGGAGTCTAAGAGTAGAGTAAGACACCATGCAGCCAACATGTCTTCTGAGCGATCCAGGAACAGGCGGCAGGGGCATGTCAGAGAGCTCCTAAAGCTCCTCTTACACAGACAGGGCTAGGATATGCAAATTACCTCATTTGCTGCTGAAAGGCATGCAAATGAGGTAAAACTGCAATTCAGAAAACCCTAACCTGTCCGAGTAAGAGTAGTGTTATTTTCAGAAATGTACTCCATTGACAACTGAGTATGGTTCTGCAAATAGCAAAACAGAGCCATGACAGCTAGAAAAAAAGGATGCATTCAGTCAAGGAAGCATGCCAATGGCCAAAAATACGGCAATTGGCAATCTGCACCAATGCAAAAATAAAATAAAATAAATTATTTTTTTTCCCAATCGCCGATGTTTAAGCATAGCGCAGCGCCGCGCAAATGCGGTGTGCTCTAAAAAGCAGAAAACCAATAATTAAAATGCATACATGTGGATTTTACAGTAATCCCTAATATACAGTGCAAGGGAATGGCAGTCCAAAGACAACATGGCTATCGAGTAGGGGTTGCTAAGGGGGGAAGCACAGTCTAAGAGTTGTAACCAAGCATTAGTAGGCAATCCTATGCAAATGAGGGTAAGGATAGTGAATCACAAGTTTACATATCAAAAGAGCACAGTCAGTGTAGTGTAGGAGTAGGATAAGGGGTGTAACAGAGAAGACGATAGGTGACATCATAAGGGGGGTATGTCTGAGAGAAGTGAAGCTCATTGGAGTAGAGTGGCATGTGTCTGCTGTCAGATACGAATCACTGGAAGAGGTATGTCAATAGGTACCCTAGCTAAAGGCAAGACATTAAAGGTGTATGCCATGAACAACACCAAAGTTTCTTGTAGAAATGCCTGCAACATGTATGCGCGCATGTGCGCACCTGTAAAACTGAGTAAGCCTGCGTGCACATGTGTGCGGCTGTGCGCACGTGTTTAAGCCAGAGTAAGCAAGTGTAAGGATTTTGAAACCTAAGTGTGTTTGCGCCTGTGTGCACGTCTGTTAGCAAGAATAAGCAAGTTGTAGCCCATGTAAGCATGTGTGCACGCGTGTGAGCTGGTGTGCACGTGTTTGCACTTGTGTGCGCGGCACTGCCCCCCTGAGGAAACAGAAAGGGAAAAGGAAACCAACAAATAGTAGGAAGTTAACCAGGGAGTACTAGCAGAGCTAGCAGGTGAAAACAATCAGAATCAGGCAATTACACAGGCAGTACACTAGCCCAGCCCAGCCCAGCACTTAAAACTCAGCAAACAACTTTCCACTATGTTTTTCTCAGAGACACTGCAACACTGCAGTAAGCTAATAGAAGTGAAACTGAAAAAGCTTTACTGAGACAAAGAAATTGTAGGCGCTGCCATTGCTCTTATAAGGTGACATATGCAACATGCTGAGGGTGGTGACAATGCAAATTCTGCTGAGCAACCCACAGTGAGGAGACGTTGAAGAGTGTACAGACCTAGGGTAACCTACCAGGGGCTACATGAGCTGGAGAGAGTGGAGCGCTATAGAGTGGACAGAGACCTCAAATTGTTGAGCTGTGCAGGCCACACCTCACACACAGAACCAACAGAAGAGAACCCATCCCAGTCGAAACCAAGGTATGTGTTGGCCTAAGAATACTAGCAACAGGTACCTTCCAGAGACCAACTGGCGATATGATGGGGATTTCACAGGCATCAGCATTCAGGGTACTGCACCAGTTCCTGAATGCCATGTCAGCACATGTCAGTGATCATGTATATTTCCCCAAATCCCGTGAGGTATTGGCCAGCAATATGCGTCTCTTCCAGCAGATAGCGGAATACCCTGAGGTAGTGGGTGCAATAGACTGCACACACATTCGCATCAAAGCACCAGCTGGTGAGTGGGGAAGGGTCTACTATAACTGCAAGGGTTACCCCTCCATCAACTGCCAGGTCATGTGTGATGCCCAGGGCATAATAATGAATGTGTGTGCTAGCTGCCCTGGAAGCTACCATGACTCCCATATCTGGCATCTGACACAGCTGTACCAGACATTTGCCAATGGGGACATCCCTCATGGTCACCTAGTGGGGGATGTTGGATATGCACTTGAGCCATAGCTGATGACACCCATCAGAAATGCACACACACCTGAACAAAAGCGCCATAATCAGGCACACGCACAAACACAAAATGTAATCAAGTGTGTGTTTGGGCTGCTCAAGTCATGGTTCCAGTGCCTGGACACAGCTGGTGGAGCCTTGCAGTACTCACCAACTACATGTACCCAAATAGTCATGGTATGTGCTATGCTACACAATATGATCCTGCGAAAACAGCTGCAGCAGGAGCAGCATAGGGCCGGGCACAACAGCCCCCCCACCATTGCCAAGGCCATCACAGCCAGAGCGTGACTCAGAGGAAGAACAACCTGAGCCTGCCCCAGTAGGCAGAAGGAGGCATGCCCAGTATGCTTTGGCCTTGGTAAAGAGGTAATGCATAGCCTATACACTAGCTCATTAGGAACCCTGGAAATTATACCTCTCTCCAATTCGCACATATAGTAAAAGGGATGCCTAACTTGACACTACCCGTTAACAAACATGTATAGGGAGTGTAAAATGTGCATCCGACATAGGCAGCAATGCAGCACCACCTGAGGCATGATTGCTATGTGTTAAGCAATATAAAGCAGTGCTAAACAGCTCTCACCACTATTTAGTATATGTAAACAAAATTGCACACACTAAGTAGCACAACTACAGGCAATGTTGAGCAATATTGGGCACTGTTCAGCAATGTTGGTCAACATTGAGCAATGTTGTGTAAGTCTGGTCAAATTTGGGCATAGTTCAGCAAAAGCAGGTAAACATGTTCATATTTGCTTCACTTTTCTTGAAGCAGTCTCTTTTGTCATGTATGAAGATATGAAGCAGTGACAGTCCTCAAACCCATGATACAGTGCACTATAGTCATAGTACAGAACCACTAAACCATGACAGTATGTCAATGGTCAGCTTGTATGAAAAAATGTTGATAAGTCTATGCAAAGTATCTCATGGAAACCTTGCAGGCATAGCATAATCCATGTCGAGTTAAGACACAAAGGTGAGGCCTGCAGTAAGAATAGAACCTGATATTCAATACACATATAGTATAAATGTTAATATTGGTAATGTTCACACACACATCAACAAATGTAGTGGACCTCAGACAGCAACATACTGCAAGGTCACACTGGGCATGCTCACACACTTGAATATATGAGACAAATGTCAGGCAACAAAACACTGGAAGTCTGAACTGGGCATGCTCACACACTTAGGGCATGTCTGAGTACAGCAGTGGGCCACACATATCGGTCAGTTGCATGTGTCAACCCAGGAACATCACACTGGTTGGAAGGGTGGCCTAATGGTTAAGGTGTTTGCCTTACAAACAGAAGGTGCAGGGTTTGAGTCTCACAAGGGATAATTGACTAGGCTTAAAATGGTTCACAAGGGCAGTTATAGTCTAGTACTAATCTATAAACCTATGAATTTATTAACTTGAACAATATCTTAGATCGAGTACAATGCCCCATTCGGAATGTATCTGACCCGACACTTGCAGCAGCTGGAGAGGCCACAAAAGTTCCTCACCAAAAGGATAAAGGGTCTCAAACATCTGTCCTATGCTGCCCGACTGAAAGAACTCCAGCTCTATTCAGTCGCTTACGCTTGCTCAGGTGACCTTTGCCTAACATACAAGGCCATGTCAAACCCAGATTTGATGAATATGCTTCACCTCAAAAAATCTAGATCCGTCAGAGCCACAAGGGCGGGAGACTTAAACCTCGACACGGCTATTAATAGGACGTGCTGGAGGGATAGATTCATCACCCAAAGACTCCCTATGCTGTGGAATAAAATCCCGGTATATGTGAGGCAGAGCACCTCGCTGGCCTTGTTCAAGAGAAATCTTGACCAATGGATGGGAGATCGCAGATATACCCCAGGGATTACCTCAGTGTCACTGCTCAACAGAGGCACAGCAAAATAATGGGTATAGTTCCCCATACTAAAGGGGTGGCGTAAGCCACAAAACTATGGGCTAGGCTTGTAAATGCCCTCGGGCAGATAGCCTAGTATGAACCTATGAACCTATGAACCTATGAACTATTCACCAGTCCGCCATGTGCACACAGTGATATGACAACAGACACATATATAATATATTGAAACCCTGCCATAATCAAATATGTTATGCAGATACTTAGGTTGTTCATAGAAAGTGGGAAAGCAAAGAAGAAACAAAACTTGCAATCAGTACCATCACTGAACAATGTGCATCCCGAACATTAACATAGGTTCAGAGGTTGACACTAGGCTATCTGCCCTAGGGCATGTATAAGCCTAGCCACAGTGTGTTTGGCTTTTGCAACCCTGCTAGATTAGTAGACTGTGCCTGTGAATAATAGGTCACACAAGATATCCCACATATGTTCATTTTATTCTGCCTCTGTCTAGCAGGGACCCAGAACATATCCCAGGGCTAAACATACGATCACCCATTAACCTGTCAAGATGTCACCTGTAGGTGGTCAGTGTAGGTCTCTGCATATGTGGGACTGGGATCTCATTCCCGAGTGAGTGGAGCCTCTGGGTTGGGAGTCTGCCCCTCCAGCATGTCCTTTTAACATCAGTGCTGATGTTCCCGTCCCTGGAGCGTGTAGCTGTAAGGGACTTTGATATCCTGATGTGGAGCCTGTTCATCAATGCTGTGATGGACATGGCTTCAAACAACAGGCATAGATTACATCCAAGTAGGCAGTAAGCAACTGAGGAGAGCTGGGGTCACCACAGCCAAACTGCGCATACCATCTGTATAAGTCCCTAGATCCACTTGGTTAGGTACATTTGTGGACATTACAGTTGCTGCAGGTGTTGGGTAAGATACATCCAAAATGGGGCATTGTATCCAAGCATGGGCCTGATGAGTATAGGGGCACAATGACCCCACCTGATCTAAATGTAAAACCCTTTGGGATAAGGTGGGCTATATAGAAGGTGTGTCCAACAACATTGGCAATGTGAATGTCAAAGGCAAGAGTAGTAACTATCCATGTCCCCAAATTACAAATCACACACACCGTACGTGATGTATCATCACCTATGTGGCAAGGTGTGGGCATATTGTTATTACCAAAGGTGATGACTATGCATCTAAAGGAAGGTAGCTCTAGGCTATGGCTCTGGAACCAGTTATCCATCTCTGTGAGACCCATTTTGAAGATGCTTGTGCCAGCTGGGGAGTCAATAATGGCACAGTTTGCAGTCATCTGCAAACATGGTCAGACATATTTCTCCTGTGTTAGCCAGTACGTCTCAGAAATATATATGGATCAAGAGAGGTCCCAGGACTGAGCCCTGTGGGATGCCACGTGTAACTGGTGTATAGTCAGACATGGCTCCTGCAATACTGACCATGTGGGTGCGATCCATGATCCAGTTAGCAATTCATCTTGTGACATGTGTGTAGATATTGAAGTCGGTGAGCTTATGTATAATGGCCGAGTGGGGTATTGTGTTGAACTGTTGTGTGAGCTCCAGGTAGGCTGTGTGGACAACCCTCTGTACATCTATGGACCTGTTAACTGTTTAAAGACATCAAACATAACAAAGCCAAATTGTGTAGGATCCAGTGTCTGTAGGTTCACAATGTATATGTGTATGTGTTCCATGATGATACGCTCCATAGTTTAGCAGACGAGGATAGTTAGGCATATAGCGTGATATTGTCCAGGGTCCCTTGTGGCACCACCATTGTGGAGTTGGAACACTGTTGCTGTATGCCATTCCTTGGGTACATATCCTGTAGTAACTCTGATATTGGACAGTGACATAATGTGAGTGTGAAGTTCGTCATGAATCTCGTGTAAGCCATAGTCCGGGATACTGTCTGGTCCCATTGATGCTGTGTTGTCTGCTATGGAGAGGGCAGCACTCACCTGTTTATCTGTGATGTCAGGGAGGCTACACCCTGTTGGGATGGACATGTGCACTGCAGGGAGGATGGTGGGGAAACATTTCCACTGAGCCTGTTTGCCAGGATGTTTGCAATGTCAGTGGGTTCACTGTATGTTTTGTCATTATGCAGTAACTCACAGCATATCTGTGAGTTCCTACCCAGGTCCCTGACATAACTAAAGAAGGCCTTGTGATTGTCCATAGTGTCTGGTGCAAGTGTCCATTAGAAGTGGCCCTTAGATGAATCAACAAGTGATCGTAGCTATTCCATAGTACTGATCAGAGATGCCTTTCTGATTGCTATTGTGCTCTATCATATAGTAGCCTCCTCCTGTCCTTGTATAGCTCATTAATGGCTGTGGTCCACCAGAGAGGTCCCCTGCCTTTGGAGGAGTGAGTCTTGTAGTTATCTGTAATAGCACGATCCATGCATTCCAGTAGTTGTCCATAGAATGGGTTTGTAAAGGATTAAGTGGTCTGAGTCGTAATTAACACTGTCCCAGGGTCTTTGACAGATACCACCTCGGTTTGTATAAGTGTGACATTTGCTCATGAGAAGTACTTCACTGAGATCACCTAGGATGTGTGTGTGTATGGGATATGTATGTCCAGTGAGATGAATGTATGTTCTGACCTTAACAATGAGGGGTATACCTCTGGTGTGGAACAGTCCCCATGTTGGCGATGATCAGGTTCCACATGTTTTAACCCCCTGTGGTTGTGGTGACCAGTTCTGCCATAGCATTTGAGTGTAACAATCCTAGCAACTGTTGTGCGAGGGTGTCAGTGCTTGAGTAGTATTGCAAGCCAATGTTTGTGTATTTGAAGTCACACAATATAATGGTGTTTGGAGAGACCTTCACATTCCCCAGTGTTCCCAGGAATACAGAGTGTTGTTCCTGAGTTTGGGAGTGTGGTCTGTAGCAGTCTACAAACTGAAATGCAGTTTGGCCCACTGTCAGTTGCACATGTACGTTCCCTGATGCTTTGTGCAGTGCTACCAACCCGGAGGTGTGTGTATGTATGATGTATATGTATACCCCCCTATTGTTGTTGTCCGGTCTGAGTCTTGTGTCCGAAAAGCATGGTATGAAGTAAAACCTGGTAGTGCTGCTGTGCTTTTGGGAGCCTGAACCAGGTGTCTGTTACTGCACATATATTGACAGTCTCCATACTGATGTGAGTCCTGAGTGCATGCATTCTGAGGGTTAGACATCTGTTGTTGAGCAGCATTACTCTCCATTTCCTTCACCCTGTAATGTCTATGGAGGTGGTTTTGTCTTCTGAGCCTCACTTCAAAAAGCCACTATGGGTGTGGCAAGATCCTTAGCTAGTCTGTGAAAGCCTAGGGGTGACAGGTGCATGGCGTCCATAGCGAATCTACATGGCATGTTGAGCATGTAATCCCAGGCTAACAGACACTGGATCCCCTTTGAATGACACCAGTATGATAGCCAACTGTGAAAAGTGATCAGTTTGTCTGTATACTGTGACATAATTCTTGTTGAGGATAAGATGCTACACAAGGTCAGGGTCATACTGGCCTGGGCTATATGATCAGATGTCTCTTGTTATGTAGTCCAGGGAGGAATGTCTGAGGGTTTACACACCAGCATGGTCAATGATGGAGCCATATTTGTACTTGCACTGGACTGACAAGATTGCATGTGTTATGTGGCAGATCCTGGCACCCGACAGACAGCACGAAGTGACCTTCTCCTTGTTCAGCCTGGTAAGGGGTATGTCAGTGTGAGCGACAATTGCAGTCACCTATTACAAGTGTATTAGGTGTGTTCTGTAGGCCTAAGGGCAGTGACTGTGTGGCACACTGACTTTGTGAACTATGTGATATGTGTGTATGGTTGTGGGTTAGCAGTTGTTTGTGTGTCTGCTTTGGATGTCTCTGCTGCTTAGGCAGAGTATATTTAGAGGCTTCAAGTATGTCTTTGTGTGGTAATGTATTTGGTTTGCTGTCATCATAGGTCCATGTGAGACTGGATTTGTGGTGTGTGTGGTTACCTTCACCATCTGATAGACTGTGCCAGTCACGGCTTGGGAGAGCTCAGCCTCCTGTCTGTCTATACAGTTGCATCTCTCACATATATCTGAGTTTGTTGGTAGGAGAACAGGGTTCTCTGTGTACATAAGGCAGTTGTAACAATGCGTCAAAATTCCAATATGCACCAGCTGGACTGGAGAGTACACATGAAACCGACCTTTGGACATGCCAGAATATAATGATGACATACACTGTTGACTGATCACAAAGGATCAGTAGTGTGTTAAGTGTGTAAAAGAGTATAACAGGGGTTTAGTGTTCAGGTTTGTCGTTGCTTTGGAAAGATTATCTGCAAAGGAGTACAGACAGAAAAATTACACCTCCTTCAGCTATGTCAGAAATAGCAATGTACAGTCATATATGTCCTGAGTCAGGGTCAACTGTACCTGACTGACAATGTCGACATCCTGTCAGTTAGGTCCATACATGCATACCCACCTCCCAGTGACAAAAGGCACTATCATCATACCAGGAGATATCACATGTAGAATGTGTAAACTGCTCCTCCCAAAGCCAAATGAATCCCATTACATGGATAACATTGTTTCCCCATATGTGTCATAAGTGAACAACAGAACAAACAGACCCTGCACCTGAACAGTCTGTTGAGCCTCACACTCTCTACAGGATCTTACACTGTTGAATGTGTTACAGCAACATGTGGCACACCCCAAACGTGTTGGTGCACAACAGACCATGGGAACTATAGTCCTATAAGCCTATGAAGTCTGAACTGCTAGGCCATGGAGTCCATCATGATTGCAGTCAGGAACATAGCTATTGTAATGTGACAAACACACAACAAAAATGTCTGTGGTATGTTAATGAGCAGATCATGTTCCCCAAACCTGCTAGATTTTTTTCAAGGCAGCCACCCAGGACATACATCACTGAAAGGAGCAACACACACATCCCACATAGACTTTGAATAGCCCTTTATCAACATCACAGACACATGTTGTATCCACAAAACCAACAATCTGTGCATAAATATGTATTGTCATATGAAGTAATGGCAATTTGTCCATAGATAGATCACACAAGCTATGAATTGTGGATTCCTGTTCAAGATGTTCACACCTGCTGACCCACAAGGTTCATTCCTGGGATTGCATAACACTAAGTGCACACACATTACCATGTCCAGTCTGATGATGTCAGCATCCTACAAATATAGCAGGAGAATCGAAACCACACAGTAAAGCATATAGCACGTCATGTTAATGCGTATCTCTCTAGTATCATAACATAATTAGGTAGGGGTTTAAATCCTGCAATTACTGTGTATGTGTGTGTGTGTGTGTGGGGGGGTGTATGTATGTGTGTGTGCGATTCCCTTTGGGAGGAGTAGACTTTCACAACACATTAAAAGAGGTGAACACCTCTTTGCCAAGTCTGATGATGTCAGTATCCCACAAATACAGCAGTGGAGATTAAAGCACCCAGTAAAGCATATAGCGTATCATGTTAATGCGTATCTCATTAATGTCATAACATAGTTAGGTAGGGGTCTGAATCCTGCAATTGCTGAGTGTGTGTGATTCCCTTTGAGAGGAGTGGCCTTTTTGGAGACTGTGAAAACACATTAGACGTGGTGAATTCCTCTTTGCCAAGTGTGATGATGTCAGTATCCTACAAATACAGCTTTAGAAATAAATGCTTCTAGTAAAGCATATAGCATGTTGTGTTAATGTGTATCTTCCCCAGTGTCATAATATAGTTAGGTAGGAGTTTGAATCCTGCAAATACTATTTGTGTGTGTGAGATTCCCTTTAAGAGGAGTGGCCTTTTTGGAGAATGTGAAAACACATTAGAAGAGGTGAATTCCTCTTTGCCAAGTGTGATGATGTCAGTATCCCACAAATACAGCTTTGGAAATAAATATTCCCAGTAAAGCATATAGTGTGTTGTGTTAATGCATATCTCCCTAGTGTTATAACATAGTTAGGTAGGGGTTTGAATCCTGCAAATACTGAGTATGAATGTGTGTGAGTGAAATTCCCTTTGAGAAGAGTGGCCTTTTTGGAGACTGTGAAAACACATTAGAAGAGGTGAATTCCACTTTGCCAAGTGTGATGATGTCAGTATCCCACAAATACAGCTTTGGAAAAAGAATACTCCCAATAAAGCATTTAGAGCATCGTGTTAATGCATATCTCCCTAGTGTCATAACATAGGTAGCGGTTTGAATCCTATGAATGTGTGTGTATGAGATTCCCTTTGAGAGAAGTGGCCTTTTTGGAGACTGTGAAAACACATTAGAAGAGGTGAATTCTACTTTGCCAAGTGTGATGATGTCAATATCCCACAAATACAGCTTTGGAAATAAATATTCCCAGTAAAGCATATGGTGTGTTGTGTTAATGCATATCTCCCTAGTGTTATAACATAGTTAGGTAGGGGTTTGAATCCTGCAAATACTGAGTATAAATGTGTGTGAGTGAAATTCCCTTTGAGAAGAGTGGCCTTTTTGGAGACTGTGAAAACACATTAGAAGAGGTGAATTCCACTTTGCCAAGTGTGATGATGTCAGTATCCCACAAATACAGCTTTGGAAAAAGAATACTCCCAATAAAGCATTTAGAGCATTGTGTTAATGCATAGCTCCCTAGTGTCATAACATAGTTAGGTAGGGGTTTGAATCCTATGAATGTGTGTATGAGATTCCCTTTGAGAGAAGTGGCCTTTTTGGAGACTGTGAAAACACATTAAAAGAGGTGAATTCCACTTTGCCAAGTGTGATGATGTCAGTATCCCACAAATACAGCTTTGGAAATACATACTCCCAGTAAAGCATTTAATGCATCATGTTAATGCGTATCTCCCTAGGCTCATAACATAGTTAGGTAGGAGTGTGAATGTGTGTCTAATCTTATGAGAGGAGTGGCCTTTTTGGAGACTGTGAAAACACATTGAAAGAGGTGAATTCCCCTTTGGCCGGTTTGATGCTGTCAGTATCCCACAAATACAGCAGTGGAAATGAAGCCCCCAGTAAAGTATATGGTACGTTGTGATAATGCATACCTGTCTAGTACCATGACATAGGTAGGTAGGGGTTTGAATCCTGCAATTGCTGACTGTGTGTGTGTGTGTGTGTGTGTGTGTGATACTGTTGAGCAATGTGTTGTGGGTTTTGCTTTTACTACTGTATGACATATCAGTAAAACAACAGTATGTTCATTGCACACTGCAGGTATCTGTGTGGCAAATACACATATGTACATGTGACCTAAATTGGTAACTGTGTGGCCAAGACATATATGTACATGTGACCTCATTCACTTTATAGGTGTGAAGCCTGCTGTCAACACAACTACATCTGTTACCATTGACAGTTGTTGCTGCTGCTTCTTGGACCATAGTTCACATATGTATGTATGTGACAAGTCCAGCCACTGTAGTGAGCTGTGCCCTAGGTCATCTGTGTCACACACACACATGACAGTTGTTATAGAATAGTGTGAGTGTGGGTGTATGCCTGTGGCATATGACAGACATGTTCAAACACAACACAGTCTGTCAATAATGGCCATTCATTGTAGGTATGCAACAACTCCATGTATATGCATACAGACCCCTTATTGCTTATGCGATACACCGAGGGAAATCAGCATAGCTTTGGGAATGTGGATATCAAAGGACAGATGAAATCACATGTGGCTGTTTCTATACATCGGTACCCCTGCTACATGTTCAGTGCTACTACCAATGTGGTACTATCAGGATACTATGTGTAGTAAATGTGGATGACTATGCTATTGTTGGCTCATAGCTTCACAACATGGGTTTATCAACAGGTATCTGTCTGTATGATACCCTTTTGGAGGATAAGTGTCTAATCCGGGGAATGCTTTGTAGGCCACTGTATGCATCACCAGATGTGGACGTACATATCCCTAGTGTGTCTGCTTGTACCTAGGACAGACACATGCCAAACAGGAGTGGTCATGGGAATGTGTAGTGGTCATTACCACTGGTAACTGGTATAGTACAATACCAGAAAGATTCTAATGCTACTGTGTATCCTACAGCTATGTGTCAGTTGTCAAGACATCATCTAATGATTGGTTAAAATCAGGCTGTTGAGGTTATGTACACTACCAGAATGCTAAGCAATGACCGATATCAACAGTATCACCCACAGCATAGTGTCATACCATGTCATACACACATGTGTACCCAAGTTGTGACATATGTGTAGTGACATGCATATTGGACACCAATAGGAAATATGAAGTATTAACACTGTGTAATACAGGGCATGTCACCCTTCCCATGTGCCCACCATGCACATGCATACAAACAGTGCACCTCCACCTTGTTCACAAATGTGCACCTTGAAATCTGTACTGCACACATCACACACGTAACATCCACTCAACGACACATGCTGCCAGTACCACACACATCAGCCAACTGGCACATGTGTGGACAATCCATGTTTGGAATTAACACTGGTGTAAACAATACTAAATTCATAATCAGTGCTGTGATGCATCATGCCTGCTCGGATACACTTACAAGGATATCATTACACTTTACTGTTCACAACAAGCTAACATTGCTACACTGCTAGTAGGTCACCCTGTGCATCAGCACCACATTATCCTGTTCCTGCATCAGTCACAGATGGCAGGAGGTGGCACAGTGTCATCATATGCACATGGTGTGTGATTGTTTTTCCAGAGCCTGAAAATGACCCATCCAATCAACATGTATGTGTGTGTGTGTGTGTGTGTGTGTGTGTGTGTGTGTGGGGGGGGGACAACAGACAGTATAGGTCAGTGTTGATGTGATGTGTGTGTATGTGTCAGCCCTATGTGTTGGTAGTATGTGTGTGTGTCTGCATGCACACAGTACCCCCTTGTGGCTGCCAAATATGTGAGTTTGTAGGACAGCCAGAGACTGTACCTGCCAGGCTGTACAGATCACTGTCTCCGGCCACGGACACAGTACCTGTGCCTGGCAGGGATGACATGGACAGTATCGGGTACTAAGCCAGACTGATTACTATCGTCAGAAGCAGAGGGATGTTGACTGGACCCATGTCCCTGCTGGGACTGGCAAGAGCCATGTGCACGTGGTCGTCTCGGACAGTCTACCGACAGCCCAGCCACAACATTGCTGGGGCTGGTACTGGCACTATGGGAGCGGCTGGCACTTGGGTGTCATCTGCGATGGCTGCCAGCTGATGATGTTGCTGGCATACATCCACGTCAACGTCCCAGCCGTCCTGCACTGTCCTGGCACATGGACATAGCATTGTGGAGGACATCTAGTGTCTCCCCCCAACGTCTATCAATGACATCGGTGTAATTGCAGATGGCACCAGCAAGGTCATGGATACTGTCATTGCTCGCCTTGTTATGAGCCCTGTGCACCCTTAGTCCCTGCCTGGTGTACCATTCCATACATGCCTGTGCTTGCATCACAGCCTGGAACATACCTAAGGTTGTGAGACCTGTGCGGGCACACCTGCCAGGGGCATTATGGCCAGCGATGCTCCCACGAGAACCCCTGGACATATGCCTATGTGGTACCATTCCAGGTGTCTGGGCATGGCTGCTGTGTGGAGTTGCATGTGTTATAGATACCACACTTTCCTGGTCAATGCCTACCATATGCTGTTACTCACCTAAGGCCATTGGTGTTGAGGGATGTAATGGCAGTACGTATGTGCACATAGATGGGGTGGAAATCTGTGTACTGTCGATTGGTGGACCACCGACAGACCCTGTCAAACATGCCTGTGCCACTACACATGTATCATCATGGTCAATATTTGTGGCAGTGACCTCAGGTTCCCTGCTGCACCCATCCAACAATACCTCAGCACCTGTGAGAGGGAGACAGGAAGCACACTTTACCAACTGTACAGGATGTTCGCACATATGCACACATGCACACATGAACACATGAACACATGCACACATGAATACATGCACACATGCACACATGAGCACATGCACACATGCACAAATGAACACATGCACACATGGACACATGAACAAATGAACACATGCACACATGCACATGTGCACACGTGAACACATGAGCACATGCACCCATACACATATGCACACATGCACATATGCACACATGAACACATGCACACATGCACACATGAACACATGCACACATGAACACATGCACACATGCACGCATGCACGCATGCACACATGAACACATGAACACATGAACACATGCACACATGAATACATGCACACATGAACACATGCACACATGCACACTAATACACTACACATTCAAGTTGACACACACACACCAACAGCAATATGGAACATAGTCCTTAGTGGATGATGGTGGAGTACAGTATCACAAGCCAAAGAGTCCTATCACACGTGTCAGCATGCAGGATGTGTGTTGCTCAATAGCATGCAGTGCGAGTGTAGAGAGTCCTTGTTGATAACAGTATACATGTCGTTGATGCATGTGTGTTGTTCAATGATTGGCCTCACCCTGGTACACAATGTGTACATGGACACAACATTGCACTGCAAATCTGAAACACTTTCCAATGTCCTGTGCACCATCACTCATAGGTATACAAACCATGGACAGATGCACACAACTGTCAGGTGTATAACAATGAATGCGATGTGTAGTACTGCAGGTACTGTAACTGGATGTAGTGTAGTACCATGAGCCATCATCAGGCAGCATCATGTGGTCACTCAACGCCACTGATGCATGTCACACTGGCAACTATCTTTCTGTACCTGACCTGCACCACTTTGGCTATATTTAACAGTTCACAGACAGTCGTTATATGGGCATGTCAGGTGTTCAATAGGGAGCATTGCCTAACATGACTGTGTTGTGTGTTGACGCATGTCACACTGCCCCATGATAGGCCTCTACCCCAGGTATAGTAAGTGTGCTGTGTTGATGACATATGGGATACTGGAGTATGACCTTACAGCAGGTGTCTACATACGCCATGTGTATCATTTTAACACATACTGCATATGACAAAGTGGTGTATGTTTTGAGCATGTGTATTGACTCTGCCTGTACAATGTTCACTACAGTGCACCCCACTTGTTTGTGATGCTCTGTGTGTTGCATGTGTATGAGTCAGCTACTCATGTCACTGGGAAGTGCATCGTCACACAGAGAACACGTAGAGCATGCACTGTGTGTAGGTGTTTAACATGTATATGGCCTACAACTCTCCTATGACATGCACATGTTATATGCTATATTGACTGTAGCCCACTCACCAGCATGGGTCTGCTGTCTTGCTATCACACCAGAGGGACCTGCAAGGATATGAGACAGTATGACAGTGTCAACAACTATGGCATTGCTGCTGTGAGTCTGCAATTATACAGTAGTACATGAGGTGACAGTCACAGGCATACAGATAATGTCCCGACTTATCAGTATTGCATGACATCAGGCTCCACATATTCTGCATACACAGTACATATCTGATTAATGCATATTATAACGCTTAGGATAACAGTGGTCTACGGATATGCCATGTTACCTGCATGCTCGTTATCGCTGTGCTGGGTGACTCCAGCCTCCATAATGACACAGGTGTGTTGTAGTGGTTGGCCAGGAGCCACCACACTGAGGAGCAGCTCTTCCACTCTGGTGAGGGGGTGTGTGTAGCAGCACCACCACCTGTGGCAAGCTGTTGTCTGTGGACATCGGAGGCATGCTGCCGGACATGTCTGATTAAATCACTGCAGTGATGGCATACCTGCTCATAAGTCCAGTTATGCATGCCTACATCATTCACCTGACAGACAACATCCTGCCACAGTGCAGTGCGACTGTGCTGGTCCTGGCAGGATCTTAAGAACAGAAGGTTATAATGTTGGATGAGTGCATCTAAGATAACTTCCTCCTCCTCAGGGGAATATGCTGGCTTTCTGTTGTGTGCCATAACCCTGGAAGACAATTAAACAGTAATTGTGAGCAAGTCATGTGGCACACTCAACATTCTAATGTACAGACATCAGTGAAATGCCATATATAGCAACCTATTGGCTGTCAGTAGATACACACTTTTAATACCACATATGACTGCTAAGCCCACAACTGCCTGACAGTGCCTGGCACATACAATATACCAAACCATGTTCTGCACAGCCACAAAGTGAAACCAGTATGTAAGACTATACAACAGTAGATGGCACACTGTATGTGACACAATGCAACACCTAGCCAGAGGAGGTGTATATGAAGCTAATGCATACAGACATTTGTCATCCATTGAAATCAATGTACAGTACGGTACAGTACTACCAGTACACCACACTACTTGTTGATAGCAAACCCCTCAGTAACATATGTGCGCATTCATCACTATAGGTGGCATACTGCTGTACTACACTATACATGTTGCTAGATACACACCTATATCCTGTGACACACATACAACCGAGGCCATGTTACAGGCATACCCGCACACACATCAGACATACCTACAAGACACAAAGGTATGGAAACCCAGATTACATTTACCTGTGTACCATACATTACTGTGTGTCAGCACCTACATAACGTCATGCCTGAGGTATGTAGTGTGTGAGGACTACAGGTAACAAACAAAAGTGTGTTACCAAGCTATGTGGATATAAACCATACTGTGCAGTTGAGGCATACAGTTTCAGGTAGTACTACAGTCCATACATGACTTGTATTCACTAGTGTTAACAATCAATAAGCATACATGTACTGCTTTAGCCTACAAAGGCACACTTCAGTCGACACCATGGGACTGCGGCACAATGTATGCCATACTGCTTTTCCTGCCTGGCAATAGCATACGGACCTTTTGGTGGATTATAGCTACAACACTACATACCATGGTATACACAGATTTCCACTAGGCTGTCATACATATACACATCATTGACACATTCACATACACATTCTCCATCACACACAGTCAACCTCACATAGCATGTGATGCAACAGGTACATGTGTGTGTGTATCGTGTCCTAGGTAGCTGATAGGCTGTTATCCATAGGGCCTATGGAAGCCTAGACATATGGTATCCTGCACTACAACACCCATGTAATGTAGGTTCATGTGCTCCTGTTATGCAGAGCCACAGGGGTGATTACCGGGTTGTGTTTCCTGTCTCACATGCAATCATCATGGTTATTGATGGCAACTGCTAATGAGGACCTTCATATGCTGTTGATAGGTAGTTGGTTCCACAGTATGGTATGTGTCTGTGATGATAATGTGCCAGTCGAGCATGTTCTGCTTTTTACATTACAAGGTGTAGATCAGTAGAGTGTGTATCTTGTCTGGTGTTCCATCTGTTTACATGGAGCATGTCCATCACCTGTGGGTTTGCCATAGCTTTGTATGTTAGGCAGGGGTAACCTCTGTGTAGGCGGTATGCGACACAGTGTAGCTGTGGTTTTGTAAGATAGTCAGCATAGGGCATCTGTTGGAGTCCGGTAATACTCTTTGTGAGGTATGTTTCTGGCATCTACTGTTGCTGTGGATGTCTTCTGAGGTACATACCAACAGGGACATTGTACTCTATGATGGGTGTTATGACTGATGAGTGGAGTGGAACCCTGACCTCTGTTTCCATGGATGACACACATTTACTGATGACATGTGGACTGTACTAGGTTTACATGTCTAGTGTGGCACAGTGATCATCATTAGGGGCACTACTGTCCACCTGTGTCCCGTAGTCTCTTATCACACCTTCAGTGTTGAGTACACTACCACCTATATGTTAGTTCAAGGGTACAGGGCTTTTAACAACAGGGATGGCAATACATGTACAACATTCAGCTGGAGCATACATTTGAACATCCACTGGTGTACACATAGATATGCATATCAGCACATATACAGTCCCCATTTCATGGTGGGAATATCAATTATGCAAAGGTTGAGGGGGATACAATTATGTAATGATATTGCACAGTCTTGTGCAGAATGCATGGAAGGTGTCCTCAGCTCATATATGTTTATCAGGACCCCCTATCTGGAAGACTATATACCTAACAAATCATACCCATGGCATTTGAACAACACATGTCATATGCCAGCACTATATGCTGTCTTGTTTGACACACACTTCAACCTACATATATATATATATATGCACATAACAACCTGCACCAACATATAAATGTCCGCCCTTCACAAACAGTTGCAGTATGTCCCTTGCTCTATGCACATGTTCAGATGCTTATAAATCAGACACATATGTATCTCGACATATGTGTGTGCCATACAGACACAAGGTCCACACTGTTGTAAGTCCATACACCTCACGGATGACCTGTTGGGCCTTGCTTCAACATGGACAGTTGTCATATGTGTGCATACAGTAATAGCACAAGGGTATATATAGCTGCAAATGATACATTACTATGCTAGCCTGCGACAGCAGTTGCCAATGCTAAGCTACATATTATGTGACTATCATGCATGTCTTACTCTGGGACATCCAAGTTTATATAGGTGTTTGCAGTACTCCCCCAAACTGCATTAAACGCAGTACTGTACAGACCATAGATAACATGTTCAGATGTTTGACATGTAGTGCTGAGTTACAAATGTCACACTTATGTCCCATTGCACACAGCTACACACCAATTTCTCCATGGCAATACTTATGCATGGCATCAGTGCATACATACCTACTGCTGCCACATATGCATGTATCAGAGGATCTACAGTACTAACTATAACCTTACTACTTGCCGGTAACTAGAAACTGTTACATACCTGTATGTCCCTTTCAGGTCCGTCTGTGTATGCTTTGCTGTTTTTGTTTTTATTTGGTACAGAAACGTACTGTTGTTTGTTTTTTATTTATTTATTTTATTTTTATTTTTCCTGCTTGGAGTTGTTCACTATCTGGAACATGCAATGTAATGACTGCATATGCAGTCATTACATGCAATGTAATGACTGCATATGGGGATAGCAAGTACTATCTGCTTTTATAGGCATCTGCACATGTGCATGTGATGCCCTCTGCACCAATTGTTGCCCAGCATTTGGTAAATGCATACAGCCTGCTGAGTGGTAATTGCAGTACTCACTGTCATAGCAACCCAATGCTATAAATTGCTAAGGTATGTAGGCATAGTCCTTTCAGTTTTTCAGAGTGGGGCCCATGCTTGTTTGCTGTGGACACTGTTGTGTAAGTCAGAAGGTTAGTATACATCTTATAAATGAAGCTAGAGGTGTAGACAGTGATGTACATGTTGTACTCAGACCTGACTGTTGCCACTTCCAATACTGAGCTATCAGTGTAGAGTTTTACTCACCACTACAAATGCTTACACAACATTTATGTGTCTATGTAGGTTATTTTCTACTCATATAATTAACTGCCATACAAATGTAGTTATTGAGACATATTCTCTTGGCACATGGACTGTTTGTGAACTGTTATACTGGGAATATTAATGTACTGACTTCTGCAGGGTTTCTGTTTTTTAGTGTTGACATTAGTACAGGGTTCGCAGGACAACTGGACAATTCCTGTACTGAGTATGCCTACCTACACACTTGGTATACCCTAAACGCACACATATCTTTTAATTGGGGGAGATGCTTACACACAGAGAGCATTATGCATTAATGAGTGAATATTATCTTACTGGACTTGCAGGATTGGTGTGTACCTGTGAGTTTATCAGAGCAGGTCGTCTGTCTGCATAGTTCACAACTGTGAACCTACCCAGATGGTAGCCAGAGGTTACACTGTCATTCTTTCTCTGTGCAACTCACTGGTGTTTTCAGCACTGTTACAATGGCATTGTTACAGTCAGTTGTTACCAGTACATGGCTACATCCATTGGTATTTCTGTGTTATACTCCTACATAAGGGTATGCTTGGGGAGGTCCTAACAAAGCTATTTGCAGAGTGTGTAACAGCAGTATAGCCTTTATGCCTGTGTGTTTGTGCCTCTGCTGGGCCTATGGAACACTCAGATACATCTTTGCATGGAGTCAGGAAATGGTAGTTGAAAGAGAGGTACACCTTACACATAATAGGGACAGTAGGTGTATACTTCAGTGAAGCAGTGCATATGGATTAGTACTCCTTTCATGACATAGAAGCGGTGTCTACTGTTATTATTGGCAGTATTCATTGTGTAATAGCCCACCTTTCTGACTGACATCAGTACTTTTCTGAGGGATTCTGAGGGACACAGCTAAAATATGTTTCACAATCAGGGACATCCCTGGAAAGTTGACTGAGTTAGGAGGTATGGCCTTTGCCCTACTTAGATATGCCAGTGTTTGCCCTGCTATGATACTGTGTGGGGGTTGTAAAGTGACTCTGTAACATTATTTTCTGCTTGATTGGTTGCTTCTCACATCACACTCATGTAATGCAATCCCACAACAATTGCTGGTAAAGATCCACAGAACAAGCTTTGTGTTATGGCCTTCCTATTTTTCCTTTACATTCACTCATTGTAAAGCATGATATATTTTCTGCAGCACCAAGTTATTGTATATCTGTTGTGGCTTAGTGGTACTTCATGCAGTCTAACGTGCCCAAGGTCTGGGGTTTGAGACTGACAGAGTTATTTTATTTTGCTGCTGAGCAGAACAAGGGCCCTGACACAGAGTGACTAAGGCACTTTTAAGCAGTTGTAAGCGGGTTTGCGTGAGTTTGAGTGATGCTTAGCGATGCTAAGCTAAGTGCACACATGCGCACACTCGCTTAAACCTGCTTACTATTGCTTAAAAGTGCTTACTCCCGCTAACCCTTGTGCTAATTTCTTTGAAAGAAAAGAAAATGGGGAGATAGGAAAGTGGTGAAAAAGGGGTCACAAAGAGGGAAAGACAGTAGGTACACAAGCTCGGGATGTGCAGGACAGGTGTAGGGAAGGTCCATAGCTGCCCATTTCTTTACCAGCAACAGCTGTGCATATGTAGCAAATTTGGAGTGAAATTTGAAACCTTCCACCCTTGAGAGAGGGGTGAGGACAACTAAGTATGTTGTACTGCCAATTATAATTATCAGTTTACATGTCCAGTGGACATGTGTGCGAAATGGGCAGTTATGTATGGGGCGTAATTTTTTTGCGGGTACAGATTGCCCTTTTTTTTTTTCAGGGGAGAGTGGAAAGTGAGGTAGAGGAAGTAGGTATATTTGGGGAGGTTTGGTTGGGTAGGTAAACAGACAAGACAAACAAGATGCATACAGGGGCGGAGTATGACACATGGGGTGGGTGAACACAATTGACCGGGATGGATGTTTGGAAATCTCAAGCCCATGAGCCCACAGATGGTAACAGTGGGACTGAGATCCCCACCCATGAGCAGTTACCACTGAACCTTCACAGACCCAAGGGTCACTGTGCTGTGGGCTGCGAAGGAGGGGCAGGCTCACCCGCAAGTCACGCAACTCTTGCTTCGAGCTGGCGGAGGGGATCAGTGACTAAATGCTGGATCTCCCTATGCACCACAACCTGGACCCTTTGTAGGGTGACAGGAGGCCCTTCTCCACCTACGCTTGTGGGGGGGGTGAGCCCCATCCCCTGCAATGCTTCCACCCGAAGGTGGCACAGGACCAATGGAGGAGGGTAGCACAGGCTGGGCACCAGACCTGCTGGTGCCAGGTGCAACTGCCAGCTGAGGAGGGACAGGTGGGTCCGCTGGGACCAGCCTTCCCATACATTCTGTGATTAGGTATGTTTAATTACAACATAGACAACAGCATTCCAAGTTAGTTGTAACAGCATGCAGTAATATTCCCATTAACCCAACACACCAGGGTTACAACAGTTGAACAGCAAGCATAACACATGCATGTATTGAACAACAGTGGACATTACAACAGCATGCAGGGATGATTGGTGGCAACAGGCCACCAAGATTGTGGTGTTTTAACAGGGGACTTGCATCAAAGTAAATGCAGATTTTATATAACAATAGGACATATGTCCCAACAAATGTTATGAGATTAGACATACCCATTGAGGTGTGGAATTGCATTGTTTATTCACATGGAGTAGGGTGTAAAAAGAAACCTCCATTAACATCTTATTTGTACTTTAACTGTACACTACATTCCTATTGATTGCAAGTGTATATCCCCTACATGTATTATTACACTAGGCAACATGCATTTGATTGCGTTATGGGTTTGGCTACTTCTTTATATATCTGACCTATATCTGACATAGTAACTGTCCAAGATGCAGATGTTACTGCTACATTCTTGTATTTTATTTACATTTTTATGTATCTGCACATCTGGATGTGTTCACATGACTTTTTCACTTGATTTTCTACACAACCCTACTTTTCAGGTAGCACACTAACATTTCTGGGGAACACCTTGACAGGCTACTCGTGTGCCAGATTTACCTATGCATGTCAGCCATTTAACAACTGTTGAGGACTGTTACATGCTTCACAGCTACTGGCACTTCCTTCATCCACTTTATATGGGACTGCACTACTGGGGGTTGTCAGCACTTAATACAACAGTAATATTTCTTCACTGCAAGGGTTCAACAACATTTCTGAGTAACTGGCACATACACAATGCAAGTATTATACCTTTCTTATTTACATTAAAACTCTTTTCTACAGGCTCTCTCCTTTATTTGATATTACACTGCATACAGTAGACCTATTCAGGACATATTATACCTTTATTGATAGGTTACAACACTGCTTTTCAGGCTCACTCACTTATTTTCTATGACAGTGCATGCAGAGATAGTATTCCAGACATATTTTTGCTTTATTCATGGGTTACTACACTCTATTCCTGGCTATCTGACTTATGATATGTAATAGTACATGCAGAGGATTTATTCAGGGAATAAATGTTTTATGCTTCACAGCTACTGCCACTTCCTTCATCCACTTCTTATGGGACTGCACAACTGTGGGTTGACAGCACCTAATATAACAGTACTATTTATTTATTGCAAGGGTACAACAACATTTAAAAGTAAGTGACACAGACACACTCCAAGTTTTATACTTTTATTAATTACATTGAATACTCTTTTCTACAGGCTCTCTCCTTTACTTGATATTACAGTGCATACAGAAGACATATTCAGGACATATTATACCTTTCTTGATAGGTTACATCACTCTTTTTCAGGCCTGCTCACTTATATGTTATGACGGTACATGCAGAGATAGTATTCCACACTATTTTACCTTGATTGCTGGGTTAGTACACTCTATTTCTGGCTTCTGGTTGTTTGTTATATAACAGTACATGCAGAGGATTTATTCAGGACATTGTATTGCTGTATTATTGGGCTAAAACACTTTTGTCATGCTCACTCACATATATCATGTAACAATACATGCAGAATATTTACTAACCTGCCTGGTGGTGCAGCATTAGTAGCCTGTCTGCATAGGCTTGCTGATTCATAGCACGAACACCTGCAGCTGTGGAGTAAATGAAGGGATATTGAGACATACCTATCCATTATTTAGACTATATTAGCTTGTCTTACATACTGCATTCCATGGCTACCTACTTAGTAGTGGGGCATCATGCATATGATGGGCCTCCTGGATACACTGGTTCAGAAAGTCCTGCTTCCGTCTCTTCAGGTCTGCATGGTGGTGATGGACCTGCTCACCAGTCCGAGGGATGCCTGTGGCACTGGTGAGTTCATGAGCCAACCGGTTCCAAGCCTCTGCCTTATACTCCGTTCCTTGAAACTGGCCCTGTAGGAGTCGAGTCTCATGCCGATGGACTAGGAGCCAAACCATATATCTTGACTCCTTGATGCCCCAGCGTTGTGATCTAAAGCATGTACCCTCTCCAGCACCAGACATTCTAACTGCAGATGGGAGCTACAATCAGTTATGTTGAGTAATCCCACCTATGCAGCTTAAATATGCTGCATTTCCCGCACTTTTCTGTGATTGGCCATTTTTGAATATTCTCGGCTGACTGCAGATCTGCTTAGCAATGGTTTTATATATATATATATATATATGTTAACAGTGGATGTTTATCCTAAGTTGTCGTGGCTTAGTGGTTCCATACTTTGATTACGGTGCACAGTGTCCTGGGTTCAAACCTTATCATTCCTTTTTATTTTACTACTGTCCAGACAGGTTAGGGGGTGTGGTTGTGTTTAAGCAACTTTGCTCTACGTTGCTCCATGTTGCCGGACAGTGTGCTGGTTGGCAGCGTGCACCTCCGCGCAAACCGATTGCACTGGGTAAAGCGCTATTTAGCTATGAACAACTAAATTGCACTGGGTAAAGTGCTATTTAGCTATGGGCAACTAAATTGCACTGGGTAAAGTGTGATTTAGCTATGGGCAACTACATTGTGCTGGGTAAAGTGCAATTTAACTATGGGCATGTACATTGCGCTGGGTAAAGCGCTGCTTAACTGCGGACAATTATATATCAGGTTCCTTTATAACTTTACATTTTGTTCACTGATACATAGGCCATTTCAATGCTTTTTAGTAAAATTTTTATCATATCTGTCAGGACTTATTTCATATGCTCATTTTGAACATAAAATAGGAAGGGAAGTGGTGGGACTCGTCTTTGTGCGAAAGCTCTACCACTATGCTATTACCATTTGGCGTAATTTGCATACACATTCCTTATTATGCTCTTCCATGTCGTGATTGCCAACTGCAGCTAAGCAATGGGCACACTCGCGCACACACACGCAAATACGGGCAGCTATATCAGGAATTAGAAAAAAAAATTAATGTTTTACTTTTTATAACTGTGCTGAGGGTTTACAATGTCAAGGAGTGTGGTGTTGGGTACATGGACATTTGAGCGGACTCGCTCTTGTGTGTTGACATTTTGCATTTCACACACTTGCAGAGGCGTGGACCTTTACACTGCTCAGCACTCGGACATCATACCCCCTTCTTGCCTGCACGTTCTGTTTTAGAGCTGGGGTTGAGTCAGCATGCCCTCATGAAAATTCATGGCACGCTGATGTCATACCATTCAACTGCAGCCTCCGAGTAAGACTTATTTAGTCTTGCACGGAGGATTCGTGAATCCGAGGGATTGTGTTTTAACACCCTTAAAGAGAAGCTCCACCTGTGTCTATTATTTAATGCTCATAGTCTTTGCTAGATCAGGGTTTTTCATTGTGCAGTAGTTATTAGGCATTAGACAGACATAACGAATAAAACAGGCCTAGAAATGGTGTTTTATTTATGCATACATTTTAGAAAAGCAGAAACAAAGAATGTTTTACTGAATGTTGATCTTGCTAACTAACAAATGGTATTTTATTTGTGCATACATTTTAGAAATGCAGAAACAAAGAATTTTATACTGAATATTGACTTTGCTGGCTAAGCGAATATTGCAGATAGTTTTTGTTATGTTTCCTTTTTAAGGGAAGATGGCAGACAGTTTTTATTTAGTTTTTTTTAAGGGAAGAATTAAAAGATAATCTGTGAAGCTACAAAACAAGATATAGCCTGAAAATCAAAGTTAAGAGTGTGAATGTAGTCTACAGAGGAAAATTACTAGAAAAAAGGATATAATATGTAGTTTAGGATAGCAGGCAGTCTAGTCTGATGCATGATCCATGTTGATAGTTATGTTTCACGCGTATTATTTTTTTGATTATGCTGATTTGAATATGCTGCAATAATCTATCTGCTGTTCTTATTAAATGTTACACACTTGAATAAAGAAGAATAGAAAATGGTGGTCAAACAGGGCTGCTGTCTGGAGAGAGAGAGAGATAATTCTTGTTCCCAGCACGCAGCTACTCTAAACAAACAAAACATCAGAATCAATTGTAGTGTGTAACTTTTTCACCTCCAGTTTCCAGTGCAGCATATCTTTTATTAAGTTCAAAGTGTCTGTTTCTGAATAAATATGGCAGAAGTACTAAGGTCTTTCAACACTATTCATAACATTTCTTCATTTGAAAGACCCCCAGTAAAGTTAATCAACGGTTTTACAAACCACCCTTTCAGTTAAGGTATTCTTCATTCACAGACATGGTCGCACCAGTATTTTTCCAGATGGGGGCAGTATATCCATACCTCTATGGAAGACTTCAGCAACTGCAGCTGTCAGCTCTCAGGCAACAGCCACTACAAACGATGTATCAATCTCCTTACATAAGCATAACTTTTGTTAACATGAATTTTATAACTAAGTCTGCTAGTAAATGTTCTGCTAGTTTAAACATCTCTACAGTTAAATTACCTGCTGTTCTATGGTCAGAAATTATAAAATGGGTTATGCAACAATGTGTTTAATGTAATGACAGAATTATTTTTAAACATACTGCTAAATTTCAAATTCTTTCTAAAATTGTGCTAGGCATACATAACTACATGTTGTATCAGAATTCCAGTACTTACGGCAATAATGTTAGTGTTATTCGGACCACGGTAATACTAGTGCATGCTGTGATAGTTGATAATTTGCATACTTTACTTAGTGAACTTGATGCGCCACAAAAAAAGGTTCACCCTGATTTATTATCAGATTATGATTCATTTCTGGCCAGTTAAAATGCAGCCAGTGATGCTGCAAGTAAACAAAACAAGTTAGTTCAGAAATATAAAAAAAAAACTTGCAAACAAAAATAAGTACATTACTACTTTTAGACAGCATGCAAAAAACTTATTAGTGGACTAAAGGACTTTCTTAAGATTAAGAAGCAGTTCTTAAAACCAACTACAAAAAGCATGACAAATCAAGGGCACTCTTCATTTCAGTCTAATTATTTGCCAGCAAATGTAGTTTTTCTTGAGCAAAAATCAAGGTTCACATACTGAACCATTCACTTTAAAATGCAAAAGCATCTTTTTGCCACCCTGTAATCCAGTAGTCAATATGTTTGAAATGTTTGTGGAAAACGACTTTAGGGAAATTTTTAAAAAACAAGTCATTCCACATGCCAAAACCTTTCTAATGATGAGAAATTGTCCCTGAAAGAGTTATCGACAAAGAAGGTGATGAAGCCAGACAAGGGTGGGGTGGGGTAGTCATCATGAAACAAATTGACTATGTATGTAAAATGTACTCTCTACTTAATGATGATGACAATTATGAAAGAGTTTCTTTAAATGAGATAAACAGGGCATACTCGAAAATGTATATTGTATTTGATGCCCTGACTCAGGATACTCTCACTCTTGATGAGCATGATTTCTTAAGAGTTAAAACACCAAGGATTCCGGTTATATTCAGAATACCTAAAATACATAAAAACATCAATGATCCCCCTTTCAGGCCAATTGTAGCTGCACACCGTTCAAAGATTGAGCCATTGCCAGCCTTTGTAGATCATTTTTCCAAGACAGTAGTGAGTGACATCACACACATATCTTACAAGATTCATGGCACTATCTTGAATCATTAAGAACCACATGGGTAGACAAAGAAGATTTATTTGTGGCCACTGATGTTGTGAACTTATTCATGGTGATCCCCCATGAAATTGGCCTGGAATATTTTGCAGAAGGCTTAATACAAAGTGAGCATTTTAATCAAACTAGAGTCAATTTACTATCAGATTTACTAGAAGTAGTGCTTAAGAACAGCTTCTTAGTTTTTGAGGGGGAATATTTTCGCCAAAAATCTGGGGTAGCCATGGGAGCAAATGTGCTCCAGCATTTGCAAATTTGTTCCTGGTTGAATGGAAAAAGAGGAATATTTTCTCATCCCCTTTATATCTAAAATTCGTGCCTATTATAAGTTTCTGGATGAAATACTAATGGTTTGGAGTGGGATACAGGCTGATGTGTTGAAATTTCAGGAATATATTAACAGAATTACCCAGTTCTTGAAATTTACTTACAGGATTAATGTCAGTGAAATTTATTATGTAGACATCTTGTTAACCAAAAACAGCATTACTGTGGAACTGTCTTCCAACATATTCAGAAAAAAGACATATGCCAACACACTGCTAAAACAATAGTTGCCATCCTGAGCATCAACATAGAAGTGTAGTAAAGGGCCAGATGGTTAGATTATCCAGATTAGTCACTGACAATATGAAATTTGGTGAAGACCTTTTTACATTAAAAGGGATGTTCATGGATATGGGTTATCCCATCAAACTGTTGTTGGCAATCAGGAAGGAGATAATCAGAAACCACACCACCGGATTTATTCCCATCCTGAAGGATGGGCAGAGTAACGCAAATGCAAATCAAGTTGACACTTTAAAGAATGATGTCATGGTAGCACCATTTAATCAAGATGCCACCAAATTGAAACAGATTATTAATACAATCTGGAGTGGTTTATTTGATGTTGAGTTTAAAAGTAAATTAGGTTCAGAACCCAGAATTGTTTATAGTAGGGGTAAAAATATCAAAGAAATCTTAGAAAGGGACAAAGACATGCTTAGGATTACTTTTACATCTAAAATGTACAAATGTGGCTTTTGTTCAACTTGCAGATTCATTAATGATGGGCTATATGTCCAAATTGATTCATATGACAGGAATCTGCAGTGTCCTGGTTGTTGCAACTGCAACACAAAATTTGTTGTTTACGTTGCTACCGGTATCTCTTGTCCTGCATTTTATGTAGGTAATACAGTCAGGAAGTTGCACAACAGGATTATGGAACATAATAGGGACATCAGGAATGGAAAGCTGACTAGTGCTTTATACACACTTAATATAAAATGTGTCAATTTCATAAAGTTCATTTTCTTTATTATTGATGGAGTGCTAATCAATAATAGAGCTGGAGACCCAGATTTGGACTTACAAGTTAAGGAAACAGAATGGCAATTGAGATTAAATTCTAAAGCTAGACCAGGCATAAATGATACCATTTATGTGACCAGTATTCTGAAAAGGAGACCTAAATGCAACTAGATTTTATATATATATATATATATATATATATATATATATATATATATATATATATATATATATATATATATATATTTATATATATATATATATATATATATATATATATATATATATATATACACACACACACACACACACACACATATATATATATATATATATATATATATATATATATATATATATATATATATATATATATATGTATATATATATATATATATATATATATATATATATATATATATATATATATATATACATATACACACACAAGCACACACACACACACACACACACACACACACACACACACACATATATATCTATATATATATATAGATATATGTGTGCACAGGCAATGCAATGTCTTATTATTAATTGCTTTAGTAATATAGGTTTTAAAACAAGTTTAATTATTAAACATTTTGATATATGTTTATATTTTGGATGTTTTATATGAATATGTATAAATGTTACAACATTGCAGAGATTGTAATAAGTTATTTATTTATTTACTGCTTGTGGACAGGTGTGGGGCTTGAACTGTAGATGCCTCCATGTGGAGCCGGGACTCTAGCCATTACACTATCTCAGCTTCTTTACAATGCAATTTTATATACGCATTTTAACATTTGCATTTTAGTTCACTTTGTTAACCAGCATTACACACAGGATATGAAGTCAGCACAAACTTCCTATTTAAAAGTGAATAATGTTAGTACCTGCATGACTCTGATGATGCCTGAATAAGAATAGGTGGAAGTGCTTTGTCTGAGGTGCTTTTAGCATTTATTTTACCTTGTGGATTTTTAATAAAAGACTGCCTTACTGTGGAACACATTTATTTACCTTTTGTTTGGAATTGCCTCATCATTTTTTTGACTAGAAGGTGCATTTCCTGATAAAACAGACTGTGGTCTGGTTGTGAATGCCACTGTAAGGGCAGAGGAGCCTACAGACAGGATACCACCTTATAAGAAACAATACCCCATTCCACGAGAAGCAGTGGAGAATATTTGTAAATGCATTACAGACTGCGAAAGGAAAGGTATTATAGTCGAAGAATCTAGCCCATGTAATTCAACTATTTGGCCAGTAAATAAAAAGGATGGTAGTTACAGGTTGGTTTTAAATCTGAGGCTAGTAAATAAATTCACAACTCCAGTAGCACATGTGTTGCCTGCTTCACCTGAAATGGCTGTTAAACTAGACCCACAGAGTAAATGCACTACCCTTGTCACTATCATATGTTCATTTATCAGTTAACTCTGTTACCTGATTGTTTCCAACCCCCTCATAAGAGCAAGTAACAGGGTGTCTACCCACTTCACTCCCCACCCTGCCCCCTATTCTCTCCCGCTCCCAATGGTCCCACCTTTATTACACTCACAAACCCCTCCCATCTTTCCAATAGCCAACAACAGCGCTAACCCAACACTACCTCCTCCATCTTCCCACTACTATCACACGTCCTCAACTAACATGTACAAGCATACCTCACCTATGCTCACTGCATGCACTCTCCTTGCATATCTTACAGCCTACCAAAGCTCAATCATTCTCCCACTCAACCACTACCACTGTACTACTACTCACACTACCACTCATTTCTCACCCTCACTCAGCTGCCCTCCCACCAACTCAAGAACCATCTGTATGCACCCCCCATATATTCTACCAACTATATTGCTGAAATATAAAGCATCCCTACAACTTAACATAGTAACCCTCCCAACATACCTATTACCCACAGAGCACAATCATAAAGTTTCCCTTATAAACAAACACATTCAAAAACTGAAAAACTAATAACCTCATGCATATCAAAGCTAGTCATAAGTGGAGACATCCACCCCAACCCTGGCCCTACCATCTCCAACCCCAATCCTCATAATCAGACTAGAAACCACAACTTCTCCCATATTACAGCCAATAGAAAGCCAAGTGACTTCCTTCTACTAAGCCTAAATATTAGAAGTTTATCCAACAAAGTCCATGAACTCCATGCCACCATAGACTTGTACTCCCCAGATATAGTCATCCTGACAGAAACCTGGCTAAGACCTCACATTACCAGTGAGCAAATACTCCCTACAGGTTATGGCATACTAAGAGTAGACTGGCTAAACAAGAAAGGAGGCAGTGTAGCTATACTATTTAAACAGCATCTAAACATCCAGATCTTAAAATCATCAGCTCCACAAATAGGCAATGAAGAAATAATATATACCAACCTCAAAATAAACCAAAGCAAAACCATCAACATAATTGGATGCTACTTCCCACCTGGCCAAAACATCCCTCCACTAGAAAACCTCCTCAGCTGGTCTACCCACCATCTCCCCTAAGAAGCTATAATTTTAGGTGATTTCAGTATTGACTGGCAATCCTGATCTGGCAACCATCCAACCCATCATGTAAACCTTCATGGCTTCACCCAACTAGTCCAGTCACCAACCAGGATAAATAAAAACTCCAGCATGCACACTACCCTGGATTGGATACTAGTCAGTAAGAACCCCCAGTCATATATAACAGGCTGCTTATCAGATAGCCTCAGTGATCACTTCCCAACATTCCTACTCAAAAAATACCTATACCAAGCTAAACCTGTCATCTACCATCAAATACGTAAAAAACTAAACATTAACCCACTCACATTCATCTCATCCCTCAAAGAATGTAACTGGCATCCTCTAAAGTACCTCAATCTTGATGACGCAGTTGAATTTTTTAATACTACCTTCCTGAGCATCCTTAATTACCATGCCCCCATAAGACTTTACAGAATCAAAGCACAACCCTCACCATGGCTACAGAAAATGACTAAGTCAGAAATGAAAAACAGGGATAAAGCCTGGGAGCACTGGTGTAAAAACCAAAACCCCCTTGACTAGACAGAAATTCCTAGAACTATGCAATACAGTCAAAAAGCTAATAAAACAGAACAAATTCCAATACTACCAGTCTGCCCTAAACTCCTCCCAACAAAGCCCCAAACAATTCTGGTCCTCCATAAACTCCATCCTCCACCCAGGTAAAGTCAGTACCCCTCCTCCTAACATCCCTCACTCCTCAGAAAATATTGCTACCTCATTCAACACACACTTCACACAAACCATACTATCATTAGCTAAACAACACAACCCCCCTCCCCTCCAACCCACACCTTCAACTAGTAATCTCCCCACTGCCTTCTCTTTTTCTCCTGTACCTACCTCCAACATAAAAAAAAACTCTTAACTAAACTTTAGCCCACCAAATTAGCAGCAGACATCCTCCCAAGTGAATACCTACAAATCACAGCTGATACTCTGGCCTAACCAGTATCCATCTTGATTAACTGATCTCTGTCAGAAAGTTACGTTCCTACACTGTGGAAAGTATCACATATAATTCCCATCCACAAAGGTGGACCCACCACAATACTAACCAATTACCGCCCCATAGCTATTCTCTCTCTACTCTCCAAAATACGAGAGAGATGCATACACTCTCAGGTCTCAGATTACCTCCTTATTAACAACCTCCTCTCCAATACTCAGCATGGTTTCCGACCAAACCATAGCACCACCACTGCCTTACTCTCCTTTACTAACACTATCTTTCAGCATAAAAACAATGGCTATCTCTCCTCTGCTACTTTCCTAGACCTATCTAAAGCATTTGATATGGTCCCACACAAACAAATTATCTCTGTCCTCAATAACCTATCCTTCTCACAATCAGTCACCAACTGGTTTCAAAGTTACCTGTCTGACCGCCAAAAATCCATTGTATGGCAGAATGACATATCTCCCCAACTACCTGTCTCCATAGGGGTTCCCCAAGGATCCATCCTTGGACCCCTGCTCTTCTCTGTTTTCACCAATAATCTAGCCTCTGCCACCAAACATGGCACACTCATGGCACACTCATACAATACGCAGATGACTCAACCATCATTTGCTCAGCCCAGTTCCTACCCAAACTGCAAAAAGTCACACAGGAAGCCTTTTCCTCTGTTGAAACTTGGTTATCTGATGCCCAATTAATACCCAACCCAAACAAAACTAAACTACTCATCTTCCAACCCACCAAACATACTCAAAACAACTCTCATTTTAACATTACAGCAAAAGACAACACCACTATATACCCAACTCAACAGACCAAATTGCTAGGAGTGGAAATAGACAATAAACTAAAATTTGACATTCACATATCCATGATCATAACCATGACCATAAAAAAGTCCACAAAAAACTAGGAGTGTTATACAGAAATAAGCAACTTCTCACCAAAGCAGCAAATATTTCAATAGCAAATTCCCACCTTATCTCCACCCTACTTTATGCCTCTCCAATATATACCAACCTAAGGCAATGCGATCTAAACAAGCTAGAGACCTGCTACAACAAAATCACCAAATTCGCCACAGGGGCATCCTACCGTAGTTACTACTGTCTCTCACTTGCTGAACTGGGCTGGCTTGAACTCCCTCACCTCCTTCAGTGGTATCACTCACCCACAAACTAGTAAACCATCCACTAAATGTCCCATCCCTCCAGAATCTACTCCAACCCTATCGCACCACCAGACCACTAAGATCCAGCAGCAAAAATCACTTGCAGATCACTAAAGCCAATAACTCTGCTGGTGAAGCACTATTCTCTTGCACCATAGCCAAATTATGGAACTCCCTCCCACCCACAATTACCTCCATGCCATCATGCACCCACTTCAAAACTTTACTAAAATCACACCTAAAAACATGCTGGCTATGCCCTTGCAACTCCTACTCTAATATCACCCACCCCATCCAACCACTACCTTTCTTTCCACTCCACTAAGTACCTTGATTATAGCAAGCTCAGATGCTCATAAGCCTAGTACTTATTATATATCAGGAACTTCTTACTGTAACATTTGTTAATGTCTGTTATGTACTTCACAGTTAAAGATTCTAGTTGTCTACTGATGTACCATGTTCTTCATCTGTAAATATGTTGTAAGTAATTGCTATGTAAATTGTTAATTGCTATGTAATCCAATGTAACTACTATTTGTTTATTTTAACTATGGAGCTTTTCTCCCCGGGCCTCCACTGAAAATGGACCTATGTCCAGTCGGACACTCCCAGTCAACAAATATAAATAAATAAATAAATAAAACATTGCTTACAGTTATTGATTTAGCAAATGGATTTTTTGCTATACCTCTAGCTGAATCTAAACAGAAGTGATCTGCTTTTATGTTCGAAGATACGCAGATGTCTTATTGGCTTTGCAGAAAGCTGCTTTCAAAGTCAATGCCAGCAAAATGCAGTTAAAACAGCAACAGGTCAAATTCTTGGGGGTAACTGTACAACCCTCGATTGGCATAATTTAGTCTTTAATTGTGAAGTGGTAAGATTTTGATTTCAGTTGTAGACAGCTTGATAAAGGAAAGAAAGTGCTTGAGGTAGTGGCAGTTTTTCTTCACTGTGTGGGGCTAATGGATTTAGATGCTTAGTTTCTGGTGCATTAATTGTAAGTAATTTTTAATCAAAGTAAACTGTAATGTGTACGTGTTATAAGGGAATGGGTTTTTCTTCTTTCCTTTTTACTGTTTCATTTTTGCACTATATGCCAAACTAAAACTTAATTTCTGCGCAACATGTTATACATACGCACACACACACACACACACACACTTATATATATATATATATATATATATATATAAATATATATTTAGTGTAGTCATGTAGTGTGGTTGTCTGTATCTTAAACTTGATGTCTGACTTTGTGCCTTATGCTGTGTGAGAGTAATCAAAACATTGCATGTCTTGTGTTAGCCAATAGTCTATTGTTGGAATTTCTGTCTTAATGATATTGTTGCCTAATGCCTGAGCCTCCTACTGTATTGGGGATCTGGGGTTATTGAATGGTATTATGGTGCCATTCTACATTAATCACTATTATTAAGAAGTCTGGTGGGAATGGGATCACTGGGATGGCATCACCTCTGGGACTGCATACTTATCAATCTCTCAGAGCAAGAAACCTGGACAAAGCCAAAAATTATGCTGGGCTTGGAACAAAGGATTAAAAGTAGGGACAGATTTCAAAATTCAAAGATGGCTTCCATGCTGTAAACACTGCTAAACTGCAGCTCTTCAATTAACCCGAGGAAAATCTCTGATCTGAGCGGGTATCAGGAGGTTTAAACATCAAATTGATGATAAAAAGTTGCATTTATACTTACCTAATCTAAAATCAGTTAAAAAAGTGGGAAAAAAAGTATTTATCCATCAGGATTACAAGTGATTACTTTGCTCTGAAGAGAGAAACAAACAAAGGACCGTGTGCTTTCTTTATTCTGCCTTTCTGCTTGGGGAAAGAAAAATCTTGCAACAAGGAAGAACCATGGAAACAACTACTACTAAGACAAAGTTGTCAGAACTACAGTCACCAGTAAAGGATGGAACTGCAAAAAAACAAAGGATTACTAGACAGCAGGAACAACAGAAACCAGAAACTAGATCCAGGACTAATCAGCCACTAAACATGGAGGATATCAAACACGCTTTACTACCTATACAGGAAGTTCTAAAGGACTTGACCTCACAAATACAAACATTTGGAGTTTTATGCAATCAATTGCTTCAGAGAATGGACAAAACTGAGACCAGAATTTCTGAAATAGAGGACAAAATTGACATGCTGGAGAAAAAATCAAAGGTATGTGATGTGGATGTACAAGCCATGCAAAATAAACTTATTGATTTAGAAGCAAGGTCTAGAAGAAATAATATTATTATAAGAGGAATCCCTGAAAACATCCAGTATGCAGAGCTAATACCAGTCATAACACAAATATTTGAAATCCTGTTAAATGATGCTGATGGGGTGAAACGGATTGTAATAGAAAGGGCACACAGAGCACTGAGAGAGGTACAAGCTGCTACTATGCCTAGACCTGTACATGTTAAGATATTGAACTTTCAAGATGTTAGCAAAATAATGTTTACTGCAAATAAAATGGTGGCTATGTTATGTGGAAAAATGTTAAAATATTTCTGGCTCAAGATTTACCATTACAAGTAAGGCAGGCTAGACAGTCTTTATCTGCTTACTGTAAATTTCTGATTGATAAACAAATTAAATTCCAGATGAAATACCCCAATATGCTTACATTTATGGTGGATGGCACTAAATATTCTATTTCCAATAAAAATCAGGCAAAAGAAGTGTTTCTAAAAGTTTTTAAAGTTCTACCTGCATCAGAGGGCTGAAAAGAACTTCCATTGAGACTGGCATGTTCCTGTAGTCAGATCCAGCATGTATTTTACCTCAAGGCTTTTCTAATCCTTTGTTTCTTCACTAAACTGTTCAGGCCTCTGAAAAAGCAATAAAACTGTTTGTTTATGCTAATCTGAGGGTCTGCTGTCTGGTTTCCAGAAACTTATGACCTCCAAGGTCTATTTCCATTGTGTGGTACACAGGAAATGCCTGGATTTCAACTGAGAGTGTCGATTTGGATGTAACACTTCCCGTGGTCCTGCTGTGAAAGAGATCCCCCATCATGAGTATTTCTGATGGTTTCCTGGCTTGAAAAGACAAAGAGAACTGAAAATAATATGTTAATGTTCTTTTTATAGCGAAATAACATTGCAGTATGTACTTAAAGCACATAATAACATGTACTTTTACTATTTTTTTCTTCTTTTATAGGTGTGAACCAAAATTGTTTTTTTTTGCTATATGCAGTGAGTGGCAGGCACTGTGTAGGGTACAGATTTAAAATGTAGGATGCATTTTTTTTTTCCTCTCTCTCCTCTCTTCTGTAAAAAGTTTATGTACATAATGATTGCAACAAAACAGATACTTAAGGTAGGATAAAATAAGTACCCAATCTACTAAAACTTTCCTTTACACAGTAATAACCTTAGAAATGAGATTTGTTTAACTAATAGTTAAACCAAAGCTGTAGTTAAGTAGCGGTGTTTGCTAGGGAATATGTAGTTTAGACTTTGATGTAGATATGCTAGAATATATAGGTTGTAAGTTTAGGAAATGTTTTAAATGTTATTACCTGAAGTTTTTCAATGTGTTGGTGTGTTTAACCTTGTTTATATTTTCTCTTATACAAGACCTATATAAATCCTGGTCCAGGGGTAAAGTGGGTAAGCACTAGTTAGGGACGGGATGTAGGAAATGCTTCCAGATTAGATATAGTATACAGTCAATACATGTCAATTTGATAATTCCCCTCTTATATTGTTATTTGATACCAAGACCTGCGAATGTGGGAGTTGAACTCATGGAATGTTAAAGGGCTCCAGAACTTGAAGAAGAGAAAGCTGTTGCTACACATATTATTAAAGGACAAAGCACTGTTTGTATTTCTACAGGAAACACATTTGATGAATGAACAATGGAATGATATTAGAAAAAAGAACTGGATTAGAGAGCTAGTGACATCAGAAGGTAAGACAAACAGTGCGGGAGTGGCTATAATTATCAAAACCCAATACAAAGATAGGATTTTAGACTCCAAAGTGGATCCAATTGGGCGATGGTGTTATATGATTTTATCGGATAATGCATTTGCTAAACCTATCCTACTTTTGAATATATATGCCCCATGTAATGATCAACACAGTTTCATAGCATTATTATATCCAATATTAACACAATATGATGGTTATTATTTTGTTGTGGGTGGGGACTGGAATACCTATCAAAATCCAAAGTTGGATAGGTCTTGTCCACAAAGAGCATTCAATAAGCAGGCTGGGATAGCATTAAATGATTTTAAGGAAGATTTTCAATTATATGACCCCTTTTCTTATTCACAAGATATTAATAATGCAAATAAATACACCTTCTATTCACCATGCCACAAAATGTGGGCTAGAATAGATTACTTTTTGATATCTAAAGCACTAACGAATTTAGAACCAGTGGTGGTTATACATACTCGTCATCTATCAGATCAATCAAAAATTTCGTTAAAATTTTCTAAAGATTTAAAAGACACAAGAAGGCATAGGGGTTATTATTGGTCACTCAACCCAAATCTTTTAAGTAAAAAAGAGATAGCAGATGGAATTATAAAATATTTGAAAGAATTTACAGATAGCTTGAAGCTCCAAAAACATACTCCTGACATTGAATGGGCGACAGCTAAAGCTCAAATTAGAGGATTTCTTATACAAAAAGCCTCATATTATAAGAAAATTCATAATAGTGATATTCAAAAACTAGAAATAAGAATAAAACAACTTGATAATGAGCTGATTTAGAATTGTAATGCTCAAACTAAGGGGGGAATGTTGAAGCTTCAAAGGGATCTCTTTTTGCTTCATAATAATAAATTAACACTTCAAGAACATAGGTGTTTAGTGAAATATGTTAATAATGTTCAAATACCATCAAAAGCACTGGCAAGGATTATAAATCAATCAAAAACAACTGGATATATTTCAGAAATACAGTATAACGACACAATATATTCTAAAACTGAGAATATTGTTGATGTTTTTGGGAAAATCTATACTAAGGTGTATGAGGGGCAAACTGATAGGTCTCTACATAACTAGAATAAAAGTTTTCTGCAAAAAATTAACTTTCCAGAATTAGAAGAGAGCCTGCAAAGTGACCTGATTAAACCTATTTCTAAAGAAGAAATAGTATATGCAATTCAACATATGAAAGCACATAAGTCGCCAGGGCCTGATGGTATTACAGCTGAATTTTACAAAGAGTTTGCTGATAGTTTGGGAAAAGAATTGTCTCATGTATTTAATTATATAACTAAAAATAAAATTAGTGACCCCCACCTCAATGCGTCAAAAACAATTTTCATACATAAAACCAATTCAGATCCCCTTAACCCAGATAATTATAGACCAATAGCACTAATGAATGTGGATATGAAAATTTTAACATCAATTATAGCATCGAGACTAAAGAAGGTTTTGATATATCTAATTTCTATGGAACAAGCTGGATTTATGGCAACTAGACAAACTAGCGATAACACACTTAAACTTCATAATATGATGATGTATGCTAAACAAAACAACTTTAATTTATATGCTCTTATAATAGATGCCCAAAAAGCATTTGATAAAGTAGATATAAATTTTTTGTTTTATGTGTTACCCTATTTTAACTTGCCCCAAGAATTCATTCAGATACTACAAATATTCTATAGTAATCCATACACTACGCTATACATCAATAGGACTTATTCTAACAGAATACAGATTAAAAATGGTACTCGTCAGGGTTGTCCCATGTCCCCCTTATTGTTTAACCTATATCTAGAACCCCTATTTTTATATATCAAGCAAAATTTGTATCATAATGCACCAATAATTTATAGGAATAAAATATTAATGTCAGAATTCGCCGATGATCTTATTAGTTATTGTACAACCCCAATTTCGGACAGTGAAAAGATATTAAAGCTCATAAATGAATTTTCGGTAGTTTCTAATTATAAAAGTAACTTACAGAAAACGAATATCTTCCCGTTAAGAACCCCAAAACCTTTTTCATTAATGGCCCTGATGGGGAAGTTAACATGTAAAGAAAATATTAAATATTTGGGTATCAACTTCTCTACGGATAATAAGGACTTTTACAACAATAATGTTAAATGAGTATGGGAACACATAATAGCTGATTGTGACAGATGGAAGAATTTAAAACTACCGGTATTAGCAAAAGTATCAATAGTGAAAATGAATATACTACCACGAATGTTATACATATTTAGGTCTGCCCAATTATCAATTTCAAAAACAGTTTTAAACAAATGCATAAAGATCTAGCTAAATTTATCTGGAACCCAAAAGAACTAGAATATCTTATGAGAAATTAATGACCCCTAAAACAAGAGGGGACTTGAGCTACCAAACTTTGAAGCATATTATTTGATTGTAAATGCTAATCAAATTTTAAGAATTGCTAATTATGATGTAACGAATACAAAATGGATACCAACTTGGGTGTTCTTGAATCATAAGCATATTTCGGATAGGAAAATAAATCCTAAAGCATTACCCTTTATGGACAAAATTAGTCTGATAAAATATGGGGTCATGGACCACATAATAACCTGTGTCTCATCTTTGCAAACTTTATTTCAGTCCGTAGATTTATTGCAATATATGATGGTTCTTCAACCTTTCCATAGGAATCCTAATTTTAAACTAAATAATCAGCTGATCGATGTCAGCAAATTTCCATTAATAGTTAATCTGACTCTATTTGATGTTTTTAATAAACTTGACTTATCGGCTTAACAAATTAGACAGGAAATGAATCTACCTAGAAGTTACATTGTTATAATGAGACAAGTTAAAGAACTTGCCTTGAGCTATTTTCGGAACTTTAAACCTGCAGCCGGATTTGTGGATAAGTGCTCTGAATTGTGGCAAGCTATCCAACAAGACACTAAATTTATAGCAACTGCATACAAATTAATTAAGGATTTGAAATTTCAGGACAAAATTTTGCTTTCAGAGTATTAAGTAAACAAAGTAACAGTAACAGACAATCAGATATTAAAAGCAATTGATTTAACTAGGAAATCAGTTTCTTTTCAAAAACTGATGTACACGCAATTGATGATTTGGAACAATGCATATTACACACATCTTAGATTACATAAATTTAACCCTAGGAATTCTCCAATTTGTCCATACTGTGCAGATCAAACAGTGGATCTTCTTCATATGTTCTGGAGTTGTAAATGCGTATATAAACTTTGGAACTCTCTTAAAGTACAACTGCAAAAGATGGGTTATCAAAGTTCTACACTGTCATGGGAATTTATTATTCTACACATTCCTCCAAGAGAGCTTTCCAGATCGCAAACTATTATTTGTATGAATATTTTTTGCTGATGAAACTCTATATAGCCACAAATTGGCTAGAACCACATAAGACATCATGG